>NW_027496169.1:0-192584 GCF_021521415.1 Bidens hawaiensis
TTCAAACCCGGCTTCATTTCCGTCACCACCATCATCATCATCATCATCGGATTCACTTGCATCTTCTTCTTCTTCTTCTTCTTCACTGACATGATAGTTCACATTTTCGGTTTGAATATCGTCAACGGGTTTTTGATACCATTCTTCATTGATAAAGTTTCTAACACGCTCGTCTTTTTCGGGAGCATTTTCAATTCTTCTTTTTCTCACGGTTCGTCGGCCCGTTGCATGTGTTTGTTGTTTGATAACTTCACTCATTGGAACATTGTCTCTAAAGTAGGATCGGCTGCTGGCGGCTGTTATGGAGCCTGCAGCCCGTTTCTGCAACTTCCGACCACCACGGCTCCGTACACCACCACGAGTCGCCGGTTTTACAGGTTTGACATGATCTGTATCTAAAGCTTGCCCAACGTTCTTTAAAAATGTAAACTTTAATCGAGATCTCTGTAAAGAAACAAGTTAAGAGACCAGTTTAGCATCGGTTGACTTTGAAGGTCAAAATGTGCATGTCCAAATTATAATATTAACATCAATTATTTAAAAAAACCGAAAATAATTGCATAATAAACTAAAAACAAACGCAAATACTACTTATGCTAAACTTATTTGTATCTATTATAATAGAATCCATGTCTATTTTAACTTTTTGACTATAACATGTTTGACCTCAATAATCAAAACATCTCAAGTATGTGCATGTTCAAATGAAGAATTACCTTAGTGATATCGTTTGACTCCTGTACGATGTTGAGCTCGGCTTTCTGTTCAGGAGAGTAGATAATCGAGCTATCAAGCTCAAAAAGCCTCAAACTCACAGCAGCTATAGTTTGAGGTATCCATGGAAGTACCCGGGACCAAACCCGAACCGAAGCCTGATGCAACCATTTCTGATAACCCCGGGGTCCCAAGCAGTTCCTTTGTTGTCTCAAACTCCAAAGCCATATAGTCCCGTTTTATCACACTCTCGAGCCATGTAAGAACCTGCAGCCAAATATGATTATCAAGGACATTTTAAGAGAAATAAAACTACTAATTTAATACGCATATAGAGTTGATTATCAGCGGTTGAGTGAGTTTAACCTGCAGAAGATCAGCGGATAACAATGATCCTTGCAACTTTGAGCCCCAAGTGTCCCTATTGTTTTCGGTCCAAGAAGATTGCAAAGCCTCAGATGGAAGAGCAGCCTGTGTTGTTTCCACACAATTAGTTTATAAAAACAAACAAACAAATAAGAATATAAAAAATTCGAAAATATTAATTTTTTACCTCCAAGAACGTTAATAGGGACTTGATCAATCGGATTCTTATCGGGACAGTGATATCCCAATTATTTGGATCATTAGCTTTATGAATATTATTATCTTGAACATCTGATTCAAGATAACATCGAGGACAAATAGTCTTCTCCATGCAATAAGAGGCATGACAAGAATCGCAAGTTCCCTGGAGCGGGGTGCACCGTTGCTTACCATGTGTCTTAGCCGATAAACTTGATGAATATAAACATTCTTTCCACATCCACTTCTCGAAATCTTGATACCGTTCCATAGCTTTTCTGTTCTCCAATTCGTCCCTCCCAACCTCAATATTAAAACCTGAAGCACACGTCATACTATTTGAATTTATTCTAGCATTCTCCTTGAACGTCATCTCTGTTTTTGCAGCATTATGTGCAAATGAGATTCCCTGGCCCCACGTGTGTCCAATGACAACAACAGAGCATCAAACGCCTACGTTTAACATAACCATAATGGTTAAAAGAGGTTCAATTCATTATTTAAACGACAACATACATACAAATTGTCAAACTTACCTCTACGGAATCGATGAGCCTCCAAGAACCATTTTGTAACTCAACAAAGATCCTGCCAGACCCGGGATCATGTCGAGAATTAGATGCTACAAATTGCCAATAACGATTATGCCTTCGATCTTCGCCCAAAGGCAAAGATCTGTACACATACATTTCTTCTGCTTTGTGACCAATGAAAGCTTTTAACTGCAACCGCGATCTTTCAGCTGTATTATATCCATTGTTATGAGCTTGGCTCATTGACTGGCCCGCAGAACTATCATGACCCATTTGAGGAGGCCAGTCATTGATTTTATTATCAATCGACGGGCTTTGGCCGCTTTCCACGAGAGAAGAATCTTGTAATTTGGTTATAAATTCATCTTTCATGCACTTTTTATCGAGTAATGCATCTGTCCACATTTGCTTTCTAATAGACGTTACAGCATCTAACCGATCCTGTAACACAGTTTTACGAAAAAGGGTATTAAAAATAATTTATGAAAGGAGCTTAAAAATTTTATATTTAAATTTACCTCAAGAACTACACGAATAATATTTCCTTCATTAGCGATTCCAACTAAAGCAACAAGAGCATTGAGACGATCTTCAACACAAAGATCTGAATATTCCCCTTCTGTAAGGCCTTGAACCCACGGTTCTGATTTTCTTTCATCAATTTCAGTACTTCCTTGACTAACATTTTCAAATTCGGTTATCAATTCAACATCATCTTCACAAACGGACGTTTTAACGTCTTGACTGTAAAAGTTGGCGCCTTTAATAGTAGATGAAGTACCAATATCATCAATTTCTTGACCCTCAACAACCTCAGATTCAAAATGTTCATCTTTCTCAACATCGTCAACGTTAACACCAGATAAAATCCCATTTGTGAATGTTTGTATCTTCTCTTTAGCCTGTGAAATTACTTCATCAGCAGTAGCAGGGTCCTTCCTGTAAGCGGGCCGAACACAATAAGTAGAAGGAGCTATTCTATTAAATAAAACCGGGTCCCTTGATAATGCAACCGAGATCGAAGCATCTGGTGTCTTGCTAGTTGAAAGATCACGAAGTCCTGTTTTCTTCAAATGTTAAAGAAATAGAAGTCAAAAAACTATCTTTATGATAAACAGAAAAGTCAGCATATAATAATCTTTATAACAAAAGAAGTGTCATAAATCTTTATAGCAAAAGAGAAGAAAAAATATAATCTTTATAACAAAAGAAAAGTCAAAGTACAATCTTTATAAAAAAATAAAAGTCAAAATATAATCTTTATAACGAAAGAAAGGTAAAAATTGCAATCTAATTATAAAAACCTGAATCTTTTCGGCGAGTTCTAAAACATTTAGGCCCTTGCTTCCCTCAAGACAAAGAACATGATAAGCAGCAAATTTGACTGTCCCGGGAGTCATACGATATTTTGGCTTCCTTTGATGGCGGGCCCCCTTTTCTTGCATCAAAGTGGCTGCATTTTCAGCAGCTGACCCATTCCGTAACATGGCAATTACATCCTCACAACCCTTACTCTGCACCAACACAAACCAGATAGCTACGCAAGTTAACTTTACTCCAGATGTATTTAAAAGTGTTTGGATTGGCATTTTGGAAGTGGTTACGTGACACTGAAATAATTCTAATTACATAACAAAAAAAAAGAATATAATATGCACCTCATCATTTTCAGGCAAACACGATGATTTGGCGTCTTTTTTCAACTGAGGTCCAAAACCAGCAGATAGAGCAAATTGTCGAAGAATTTCAGGCCACGTTAACGGGTTTAGATGCTTAAGCCAGTTGCGTATGTCAAAGCCCCACATATATGCCTATATTGCAACCAATTAAATACACATTTATAAATAAGCATATAAGGATTTTATATATAAAATTTAAAATTACAGAATTACCCCTTCAACAATCTGAGGATGACCACCTTCAGGATTAGCAACCGTGTATTGATTAGTCCCGGGCCCACCAGACGGTGTTCTTGCAGCCTCTTCAATATCTCTTACAATCAACTTCAGGAGAGCAATGTGAATCTCTCCCAATATTCTTGAATCCTGATAATTTAAAAATATATATATATATATAAGAAAAACAGTTTCATTAAAAGTATTGAAAATGAAATGTGAAATCGAAGAGTGATGTGAAACTAACATAATCATGAAGAGCTTGAACAAACTCATCAAGAGTAAAAGGCCAAAGCCCGAGAATATCCGCAAATGTCATACAAAATTTCCAAACCTGTTAATGCCATTGAAAATCAATCAAGAAACTGTTTGGAACTTTGGATAAAATATGAAAATTCTAATGATAAAAATATCATATTCAAGAAACAAAAAGGATACATAAAACCCTACCATGAGAAGGTTTCCAACATTTTCTTCCGAGTCAATCCATGGATGAACCGAAAACGGACGTTTTAATCTCATTTGCACAGAATTTGGTGGGAATACACATAAAAGATCTGGGAATAATGTTAAATCATATAAGTTGTCAATAATTACAAAATCAATAGATGAATCTTGTTACAAATAAAGATTAACCAAAGTGGTATTTACCTCGAAACGAATCAAGATTTTGCAAAGTTTCATAGTCAAGTGAAGCGATTGAAGTCAACCCTTTACGAGAAGCGGCTAATTCCAATAATTCTAAACGTTCATCCTCAATTAACTCCATCGATTCTTTAGCAAATTTTCTTGCTGCTGCTTTCTCAATAGCAGCTTTAACTTTTATTGCTTCTTTTTCACTTCGAAGCTCTTCTTGTTGTCTTCTTCTCTCCGCCTTTTACAAAAGTCAAAGCATATACTTAAACAAGTCAAAACATTAACCACAAGAGTAAAATGGTAAATCATTACCTT
Organism: Bidens hawaiensis; assembly: GCF_021521415.1. NCBI lineage: Eukaryota > Viridiplantae > Streptophyta > Magnoliopsida > Asterales > Asteraceae > Bidens > Bidens hawaiensis. The sequence continues at coordinate 4,658 of NW_027496169.1, forward strand.
TAAAGATTCCTTCTGCAATAACTTTTCTCTTCGTTCGCTTTCACGCCTTTCTTCACGTTGAAATCTTTCTTCTTGTCTTTGTCTTTCCCGCATCATTCTTTCTTCTACCTTTCGTCTCTCACGGTCTTGTCTCTCCATTTCTTTTTTCATTTGTTCTTTCTAAAAAAATATAAAACACAATAACACAACTTATTAAAGCATTCACATTGAAGCCTCCAACTCTAACTCTAAAATTAAGTAAAAACACACTTTTCTTTAAATTTTGTTTACTTTTCAAAAACCTCGCACATCCAACTCTATATCTCTATCTCTATCCTACTCACAAACACTTATTTTATTAATTTTCCTCTTTTTAATACACTCGCAACAAAATATAGAGAGTTGAACATGAGCCTCTAAATATAGAGGTGTACTTTAGTTTTCTATAAACTTTTCTATATCATTGTGGAGGTGTTTCTTGTCGCGTTTCTCTATTTTCCTCTATGTTATATAGAATTTATACCTTTTTTCTCAACAAATCTTTCTTCTCAAGCTCTAACTTCATCCTCTTTTCGGATTGACCATCTCTTCCAACATCTTCACTCTGCAAGAAAAAAACAACTTTAAAACAAAATGCTACATATTTCAATAAACAAAATATTATCAACGATTCATAAGTATACCTTGCGTTTTCTCCACATTTGCATAACTTCTTCATTAGGTTCAATGAAGTCATTATCATTTCTAGGTGAAGCAACACCCTTTAACTGTCCCGGCCCCACATAAGGTGGTGGCGGTTGACCATTTTGAACAAGTAATTTTTGGTCACTCGGGTAACCAACAGGTGTGTCATGTAACTGAGGATCCGCACCATACGGTTTATGTTTTACGTTACCTTTCGTTATCCCAAATGCACCCAATGGCGGTTCGTCAAACTCAATTCCAAGAGTCGGTCCATCTTCCCTCAACGATCCACCTAACTTAGCCTCCACGTACTCAATCAGTCTTCTCACCGTCGTCTGAGTCAGCTCATACGACTTGCTACGCGCCAACTGTTCATTCAACTGGCTAGAATCCGAGTCCGACTCCGAACCTGACCCTGACTCATGATGCGACCTAGACCGTGAACTATGGTCAGCAACAACTAATTCCTGTTTAGAAGATTTTAACGCCTCCATCTGTTCCCCAACTATCTTTTTCACAGTCTCTTCTCTCTTATCCTTTAACCGACGATGACAAAACCACATTTGCAGTTGTCGGTCAGTTAACCCTAACGACTGCGACAACTCGGCCCTTACGGCCTCCGACGGATACATATCCGCTGCAAAACAAAATTAATCATCCATAACATAAACAATAATCTTACAACAATCTCATTAAAACTAAACTTAATCTACCAATCAACAAATAGCTAATCTTTACTTAACCTAAATCATATCAACAACATGAACAATAATCTATAAAATCACAACTTAATCTACCAATTAGCAAACTCATCCAACAAATTTAATCAAAAACTAAAATATTATTATTAGAAAGATTGAGACACATACAAGCATAGGTTCTTTCAAGTATATCCAGTTGATGAGGAGTCTTCATATGCCTTTTAGGCTTCTTGGATCCATCAGATTGAGCCATATTATCATCATTAGGGTTCCGATTGTTGTCTCCTTCCGAACCCATATCCAAAAACCAGTTAAAAATCGAAACTTGAACGAAACCCTAAAAAATTATCAAGAAAATAATAACACCCAAAACAAGAACTAGGGTTCCAAGATGAAAAACAACATAAAGATTCAGCCTTGGTGAAAAACAAAGAATACCCAGATGAGATTTTGGTTGGGATATAATAATAATATTGAAGAGAGAAGAAAATAATAATATTGTGGTGATGTGATATTATTATTATTATTATTATTATTATTATTATTATTATTATTATTACAATTCCAAAGGAACAGAGAAGGAAGATCAAGAATAGTTGGAGTATACCATTTGATCCGATTAATCTTTTCATATTTGTTTCTTGTATTAAAGATTTTTATAATTTTTCTTTTTTCTTTGGTTGTGTATAAATTATAGAGCACAAACACGTTATGTTTTTTCTTGGATTCGTAAGTTGATAGATTGGATGAGATAGAATAGAATAGAATAGAATAGAATCAAATCAACCAATTTCTTTCTATTGTTTTTCATCTGTGAGACCAATAAGGCAGTTCAATTTTGGGGGTTTTGTTTTATTTTTTAGTTGTTTTTTTAATTTAAAGGTTACTATATTTGGGGTTTAGTAATTAGTAAAAAAAGTAATTAGTAAAATTAAAATGAATTTTACTGGTTGGTTCCTGGGTTTTGGTTTTGTGATGTTTTGTTTGGGAGTAGATCGGGTTGGTCAACGTGTTTAGAGGCTGTCTCTGTTATTGGGCTTCTAGGCCCATTCATAAAAGCCTGTACAGTCCTAAGTGTTCAATGTGTTAAGAGGTAGAGGTGCACAAATCGGGTATTAGAAAAACCCGAGTTCGGGTATAGAATCGGGTTCGGGTATGATCGGTTATTGGAAAATCGGGTATTAGAAATACCCGGGTCAGGTCCGGGTATTGGCTTGAAAAGCCATACCCTATGTAGCGGGTTCGGGTCGGGTATAGAACAGGGTATTCCAAAACCGGGTATTTGAATACCCTATTTCCGGGTATTGAAAAACCATATTTTCGGGTTTTTCGGGCATAGATTGAAACTTTTTAGGGGTATTTTTCGGGTATTTTCCTGTTATTTTTCGAGTAATTTCGGGTATAGATCGGGTATTTGAACAACCCGGTTTCGCGTATTAGAAAACCCGGTTCCGGGTATGGAGCCGGTTCTGGTTTTCAAGTATTACCGGGTACAAATTGGGTCCGGTTCAGGTACGGGTTTTGGTACTAATATGCATACCATATTCGTACCCTACGGGTAGGGTCGGGTACGGGTTCGGGTATTAAAAACCCGAGTATAGAAAAACCAAACCCCGACCCGGGTAGGGTCGGGGTTTTTTTTTTTGGGGGTCTGGTTCCGAATTCGGTTTTTTTTTTTTTTTTTGTGCCCCTCTAGGCATGTGTAGCTTTTGTTTTAATTAGTCTGGAAAGGGAGGCTAACTAATAAACGACACTTGACAAGTTGCAATAGGCCTTGCTCTTTTTGGTCCGTGCTATACGGCCCATTAACTTGTTTGTAAAGTGGTCTCCAGTCATTTGTCTAAAAAGTCCGCTCTCAAATAAACTGGTGTCTTCGCTATAGTACATAAAGCCTAAAGGAGCAAAATATGTTATCAAAAGGGCAAGTACCTTAAGATAACACTAACATAATCTTTGTGTTTTTGTTAAAAGAATTCTCTCTAACAACTTTTGACATCCGTTTAGATTTCATGATTAAGTTAATTGTGAATGTAATATTCAAACCGGGCCATTTTTCATTTGGTTTAAGTAAACTGAAAACGGATGTTTATTTCGAAACCAATAATATGTTAAAAATTATGAGAACTGTATAATTCAGACATTCAGTTGCATGTAAACTTTGAATGTGATGCAAAAAACAGTTACGTACGTAGCAGTTATACCTTCTCTCACACTACCACTATGATTATATGCCTTAGAATACGTAGGATACACCACTCCTGGCTAACCTTCCATCACTATGTGTCACGCAAACAATACGATCGCACTAAATCCCCTTCACCCCATTTTACTCAACCCATGAAACACATTCATTCTGACTCCGCCCTTTTTTTAAATAAAAATACATCATTCGTTCAACCGAACAGTGAGTTGCATGAAGATCCCCACGAATGGCAAAGGTTTAGCGCCAAAATGAGGAGGGGCGGTGTATGCCGCCGACGCCGCTGTCACCGTGACAGATTTAGCGACAATGTGATGTCCATGTTTAGGGGTGTAAACGAGCCTAGCCGAGCCCGAGCTCAACTAGGCTCAAGCTCGGCTCGTTTAACTTGCACAGAGCTCGAGCTCGGCTCATTTCGAGCTCTATTTTTAAAGCTCGAGCTCGGCTCATGAATGGATTTTGAAGCTCGGGCTCGGCTCGTTTACTCTTTATTAATTATTTTTTTATATAATTATAATTATTTTATATATTTTTTTTCTATTATAATTTTATATATAAAAGAATATATATTATTCAGTTATTTTTATTTATTTTTTCATAACATTATATTTATTAATTAATAATTATTAAATATATATTTTTAAAAAATATATAAATGGCAGGCTCGTTTCGAGCTCTATTTTTAAAGCTCGAGCTCGGCTCATGAATGGATTTTGAAGCTCGAGCTCGGCTCGGGCTCGGCTCGTTTACTATTTATTAATTTTTTTTATATAATTATAATTATTTTATATATTTTTTTCTATTATAATTTTATATATAAAAGAATATATATTATTCAGTTATTTTTATTTATTTTTTCATAACATTATATTTATTAATTAATAATTATTAAATATATATTTTAAAAAATATACAAATGGCAGGCTCGTTTAGGCTCACGAGCTGGCTCGAGCTCGATAACTAAAGCTCGGGCTCGGGCTCGTTTATTAAACGAGCTTATATTTAGGCTTGAGCTCGGGCTCGGGCTCGGGCTCGATAAAGTTCGGCTCAAACGAGCTTTTTAACGAGCCGATCTCGAGTAGCTCGTGAGCAGCTCGGCTCATTTGCACCCCTATCCATGTTGTATAACCTTAGGCACAAGTATATATATATATATTATATTTTGGTACAAGTATATTATATTTTGTTCAACGAGTTCAATATATACTCTCTAATAATAGCCTACAAGTTTTGTCACTCATACATTAAACCCTATCATTTTTAACAAATTATAATACTAAACTAATAGTTAACATTCTTAAAATCTATGCTTCAAAATTTGTTAATTTAATATTTACTTCCTATTTTTTTTTCAAACATTTGATACTCATAATTATCTTTTTCCTTAAAATTGTTTTAAAGACTATTCTACAACGATTGTATTAATAGTGTTTAACGGGTTTATTGTTTCTTGTATACTGATTATTTATTAAATATTGTATTTTCAAAAACTACTCGTGTAATACACGGGTCTCAAACTAGTAAATTAATAAAACAAAACATCTACACAATTTACACAATTATGTAATGACATTTATGTCCAAATTTTATTTATTAATTACTTTTATCAAGTATCATGTTTGGACAACATAAATCATAATACTGTCACTAAATCACATTATCATCAAAGTATAACAATATGTTTTCTGATCAGTATAAAGCCAATAAAGACTACAAGAAATTAACGTTGGGCATAATCATTGAACATCCTTCAAATATTGAACATGAAGATTTGTTGTTGGTGCAATAATACTTTCATTTCATGTCAAACCAGTCATGATGAGCATTAGCGACGGAAATAAAAGTTTTTGTGACGGCTTTGCCATCACTACTGTTCTTTCAGTGGAGAATATTAGGGGCCATGTGAATGATGATAAATGTATGTATTTATTTTTGTCACAAAAGTGTTGACTGGAACAGGAAAAAGGTATCGAATTGGCACAAACATGCATGTAGTGTAGAAAACAAGGAAAGTATTGCATGCAGTCAAATGCCATAATAGTGTTTTACTACGACGGTGACAAAATTATAAATACTCATTATATTATTTTTTTTGAAGATGTAAACGTTATATGCTTCTCAGGAATTTATATATAAAAGTTTTAAGCAGGTTTATTACGAGATTGTGTACAAATTAATCAAGAATGTTTATTTTACGGTTTTCTTTAAATTTTTGGTGAATAAAACATGAGAAGAAGACTAAAATGTACACTTTTACATTGGGCCAATCCTCAAAATGTCCGTATAAATATGTAAGGTTACTATGAAAACTCGCACAGACCGCCAAGTTCTTTTTCAAACCAATCACGGACAGCCACGTGTAATAAAGCTTATTCATGTCCAATAAAGAACCTCTTGCCGCCAAAATTCAGTACCTCTGACACAGATGTTCCCGTCAAGATTGCAAGAGACGCCTGGTTTATAAAATCCTGCCTGCTAGCACTTTTTCCATGCATGGTGTTTTATTTTTCTTAGTTTTCCAAGCCAACAACTTATCTTTTTAACTCTCCTAAGAACCTAAGTCGCCTTGTATTTTTCATTATTAATATTTAATTTACAACTTATGTTTTAAATTCCCAACAATTACCTAATGGCATATTTCATTGAAGATTAAAGAATACAAATACATTAGAGATTAAACACCAAAGTAAACTAAAAAGATACAATCTTACATAGAACGAATTGGGATTTGGAAAACTAAAAAAACAGGTGACTTCCGGAAAAAGTGTTAGCCGATGGAATTTTTATAAATTAGGCGGCTCTTTGAAAGTCAGCGGGAACATATGTGTTAGAGATATTGTGAATCTTGGCAGCGGACGATTTTTTATTGGACAAAAAATTCACGGTTTTATTACATGTGGCTGTTCGTGATTTGTTTAAAAAAACTTGGTGGTATGGGCGGTTTTTCATGAATATTTTTTAAAACCTTATCAGATTTATATGGACGACATCTTGGGGATTGACAATGTAAAAGTGGACATGTTGGTCTATTTCTCATAAAACATTTACATTGGATAAACTGTTATTATTTAAATTTAGTCTATGACAAGTAAAGTTAGATTGGCAATAGCATCTCTGATGATAATAGTATCTCTGATGATAATGTTAAACCAATACTATAACAGTACAGAACAAACTAGATTACACTACTGTTTTTTTTTTTTTAATGTATACTAATACGTACTAATCTTCTTAAGCTATTCAGTGCATTCAAGAAAATTCCTTTTTGAATTGTTAATTTTATATAACTAATATTATATATCAACATCAAGCTATTAATAACTCAGCTTGAAAGTAAGTTTTCTTTTTTAATGTTGGTTAATCCCGTGTTATTTTCCTTTTTTCAAAGTAAAAAAGAAAAAAAACCGGAGTAGTTGGTAAGAAGTCCTGTTTACTGGAGAATTCACACCAACGTTTGCACTTATTAGTTAATCACAAGCTTAATGGTTTTAATTTGTTACTACATTATGCTTTACAAAGCATGCATAAATCCAGTGTTTTAAAAACCGGTTCAAACCGGCCGGTTAAACCGGATTTCACACAGCAGACCGGTATTTTGAGCCTGTTTTATTTTTTTGCCGGTTTGCTAGAACATCGTATTGGCGGTTTTTTTTCTAAAATATCGGTTTTACCGGTAAAACGGTTTTAAGTAAGGGAAAATTTTTATATTTGCGACCCATATTTTTTCAAAATTAATTTTAACTAAACGATTAACATTCAAACGTGTAAACTTTATGACTATTTTTTTAAAATTGAGTGTTTTTGTATTATTTTCTTAATATAAATTAACTTTTGGATTATTTTTGTTATGAAATTGTTTACCTTTGGGTTATTTTTGGAGTTGGAGTTGCATTTATAGGAAAGGTAAACTATTTAACCGGTTGAACCTTTCGATATAATCTGATTCAACCGGTTGTACCATTTTTAGCCTAATCCGGTATAAATAAAATATCAATTTTTAAAACATTGTGCATAACCCATTTCTCGCATGATAAATGTAGGCAACCTAAAATTTTACTTAGGGAAATCCACCAAGCTGATCAACGTGAGCTTTAACATAATCAAGCGGTTTCACTAAGTTTATACATTCATATTCATAGTATAGCAATAATTTAATATGTAAGTAATCTATATGCTTTCATGTATAAACATATAGAATGTAATTTATCCAACACATATGACAACGATCAATTCTTAATGATATATACAAAGGTGTCAAATGTTATGTAACAAACAAGTGGATATTTGTAAAGTGTCTAAATTTATTATATGGAATATTATAAAATAAAAGAGGTGAAAACTGAAAAGTACCAAGTTAAATGAATAAGTCTAGATAAGAAAATAATAAAATAAAAAAGTCAAAGATGTCTTAGATGCATTTTTCTTCATTTGGGGTAACGTGAAGGAATCTCCATTTTTTACACAAATTTAGATTTTAAGTGTTAGTGTGTGTATTAATATCGACCAAGAGAGAAACCGTACGAAAACACAAGAAAATTGGGATAACAAATACAAGAAGATTTAGTGGTTTGGTCAAAGATGAAGCATGTTACAATAAAGGTATATGTAATGGGGCGAAATGAGGGGCGATAAACATAGTTTTGGGGCGATAACACCGCCCCCAAGCTACAAATGAGGCGCAATGTGTGTGTGTGTGGGGTGGGGGTGGGGGGGGGGCGAGAACTGGATGTCGCCTAGTGTGTTTGTTTTATATTATTATTATAATCTTGTGTGTGTGTGATATATATATATGTGTGTGTGTGTATGTATATATTTGCCTACAACACCACTACACCCTAAAACAAAAATCCATTATTTGCTGACTGGACGTCAGATGCCACAAAACGCTCCATTTTGTAGCTCCTTCACTACACATAGCCTAAAAGATTTTGAGATAAATGTAATTGCTTGTTTGAAAAGGCGTTACGTTTTATATATTCTCCACTTACAAATTACCTTAGAAGTTAGTAGTAATCAAGTTATTTGTAACCATTCAGTTGTTGATCACCCTATTTTTGTTAACAATTAGGGCATACCATAATTGTTGATCAATTAGTCGTTGCTAATCACTTAATAGACAATTCCTATAGATAGGCTAGTTTGTACTGATGAACAGTTTCTACTATGATTAGTTTCTATTGTTCAAGTTCAACCGTGGTCGTGCCACTAACTAGACCAATAGCAATTTTTAGAGGTTTTAAAGTATGAAAACGTATTTTCACATGGTCGTGACCCTAATGAAATCCTCGAGGCTCGTTGGTGTCAGGTATTCAATTTGTCTCGATCAAGCATGCATCTAACACCTCCTAACTCAGATCGATATTTAAACTGGACGCCCTTTCAGTTTTATGTTAATCTTCATTAACTAATATGACTTAATAACACTAACATTATCGAGATGTATAAGACTGGACGTTGCAGTAGTATTGATCAAAGGTAACAAGAACTTAAAGCTATTCTTTTTTTAACATTTGATATAACTAAAAACTGTTTTTAACTAAAGCAAAGGAGATATTTAAAGTCTTAAAACTTAGATGATGAGGTTATTGATAACCCATTTATAATGATCATTAGTTAGATCATTGGATTGGCATAGTCATCATCTCACAATTGCTCAAGCTGGTATATTATTATATTAATGCATCCCAAAGTATGATGTCTAAAGGTATGTCCATTCCTAAAGCAAGTGAGTTTGCAAGTCAATTAAATACTCAGCCAAGGTTTAATGTGTGATGAAAACTTATAAGCTATATATATATATATATATTCAGTAGTATCAGAAATTCGGTATCCCTTTTCAAAGTTGTTACCATAAATAATTAATGATAGAGATGCGGCCATAATCAAACTATGAACCTCATTTGAAAGCAAAATTTGTAAAGTATGTTAATTCCCGATTAGCTTTCTGAATCATGTAAATAATCTGATAAGACAGAAAGGAACATAATATGAACCTCATTAGCAGAAATTATTTTCGTGAACCTCATTTGAAAACAAAAATTATTTTCGTAAACATAATGTTGTAATTACGTATCTAAAACAAACCAAATGATATCTTTTACAAAAGGATCGAACCATCATACTTATAATATGTTGCAACTTTTCGTGAAAGAATCCAACAAATGACGATTATAATGGTTGCCACTTATCTGTAACATCATTGGAAAGTATCGAACTCGTGTGCTGAAGGGGCATTGCAGGGGGCGGTATACTGAACGAAAAGTATAGGTAAAAATGTTCAACCACATACGCCTGTTGCGGCGTGTTAACGCGCACAATCTAGACCAGAACGTAAAATATATAAAAGAAAATCTAAGTTAACTCAGGACTCTTGTGTTGCAACGGGACTGTTAAATGTGGAAAAACATATGTAAAAATTAACGTTGAATCAAAAACGTACGTTGCAGCAATTATAAAAAGTATATGGGTTAAATGTTAGGATTTAAAATGAAACGATGAAAAACATAGGGTTAAGACTAAAAAAGATTTAAAACAATAATAAAAATATATTAACTAAGCATATGGTATAACTTCTATCACAACCAACAATCTCTTTGCTAATTGTTCTATATATAATTTGCTTCATACATCATTTTTATCGTATATCACGGATACTTAGAACTTTGAACATCTAGAAAGGCCAAACACAAACAGCATTTCATTGGAAAATAGTTAATTTATTATGAGTTAACAATAAATAGAAAAAATGGAAAAAGTGAATATCCCATAATGATTCATTCACTATGGTGTGAAAGACATAATTCCTCCTAGCAAAGAAGAAAGTGCAAAGAAGGGTGTGGGGTTGAACCATGAGATGACAATTATGAATATGTGTTGGTGGTACCTTTTCCAATTTTCTTTTTATATAATAATATTACCTCATAGATTATTATTCATGTTATAAACATCACATAATGCTGATATAATGTGTGATATTGGTGGGAAAGAAAGACTTGATACGTGGGACCCACAAATCTCTATAGGTGACATCCACCTAGCAGATAGCTCCTAATCTCTAAAGTGTCTCAAATGGCCAATTGTTTATGCTAAGTTTTGATTATAATATTCCTATCTCAAAAGGACACTGAAATATTTTTGGGTTGGACAAATGCTAACTTCATGTAAATTAAGAATCACCTTTAAGAAAAGCAAAATAGGAAGAATGTTGTAATCATTGATAAAGTTATTTTAAATTTGAATTGTTCAATTTTAGCTAAGACCATCCTATATATAGCTAGCATGTAAAATGCATATTTTTAAAATCTATACATAACAAGTGAAAAGAATGTAGAAAAAACATTTGTGCAAGTATAGTTAAGGTTCCTACATAATTCTTTTTTTCCCACTTTTGTCATTTCCCTCTAGGTTGTTTAAACATAAAATTAAAGTGTTATTGAGTTGGACCAAAATAACAATATTTTGAAACCATGAGGACGAAAACGGACAAAAAAAAACATTCTTGAACGAAAATGACAAAAGTGATCGAACCATTTGGACAGAAATGGAAGATCACTCTATAAAACATAATGGTTTCTCAATAAGAATGAGCAATTGTATACCGAGTATCGATATTGTATTTGTATAGTCGAACATAATGATCAGTACCGATGCCAATATTCGTTTGTCATGTTTTTTTTTGTATCGATGCCATTTCGTTTTGGTATTTTTAATGGCAATAGTACCAAACTGATTAAAAAATCCGTATGGTATTCGCCACTTGGTTTCTACTTTAAATTTTATATTGTATTCATCTCATCCCTATTTCGTAATACTTAATGAGGGTGTTCGGTTCAATTCAAATCACGGTCTTCATTTGATTCATGCATCATAGAAAATGATATTTTGAAATATTAAGTTTGTTGCTTTCAAGTTTGATTTTATAACTAAAAACATATTTAGATTTTAGACCGTGCCAACTAACCTGCTAAGTGTATCAACCGTTTTAATTCTAGCATTCTGAGAATGAGTACATACAAACTAGCATTATGAGTCCCCAATGAATAAAGGTTCAGATTCTGTAAGGTGCATATTATGAAGTTTCTTTTACAATTATTAAACTATTGAAACAACAAATAAATTCTTAAGAGGACAAACAGATGGAGTCGGATGCCATGTAGGCAAAATGGCCACGTTTGAGTCCGAGTTTGTTTGGTGGTGATGTCCAGATCTTTGGGCGGAGAAGGACTAGAGATATTGAATCATGAGTCGGCTCATGCTAAAGTGATTTGGCCGCCTCCGTAGCACCATGCAACATGATAGGCACAACAACAATCGACCAATTGTCCAGCAGTAGAAGTAGCCGAGTAGTATGAGCATGAGCCGCCTCATTAGCATCATCATGTTGTCATAGTTGCGAGATGTCAATGACACCATTTTTCATTAAACTTTTGGTGAGATGAGCTGGGTAAATGAGTACACGACCTTGTTGTTTTCTAATTTTGAAAATATTGTGAGTTTACTCCTTGTTTCTCCTTTAACATTAAATCTGGTTTTTAATTTACAACATGAAAATTGTTGGGTTCGTAGGCCTTGTTGGCCCGGTTTATTATATGAAGTCAAAAGAGGAGACGGGTGTGGGCGGTCGGGCTCAAGCCCGGCCCGGTTTAGATTTCTTGCATAATAATTTACTAACCCTAGTTCAGTCTCTATATAAACAACATTATGTACTTGTAATATTCGGTCACTCAATAAAGAAATACCTAGTTGCCGCCCGTGGACGTAGGTCAGTTTAGACCGAACCACGTTAAATCCTCGTGTTCGTTTATTGCTTTCGTGTCGTGTTCGGTTTCGTGTGTGCGTTTAATCCTAACAAGTGGTATCAGAGCTTAGGTTTGGATCACGCGAAGAACACGTTGAACCAGCCAAGTCGCCACCAAACCATCCAGCCGCCGCCACCCTACTGCGCTAGGGTTCCGCCGCCGCTACGGTTCTCCGATTGTCGTTAGGGTTTACGCCGCCGCTGTTTCGCCGCCACTAAACCCAGCCCGACGATCGCGACTAGGGTTCAGTCCACCGCCATACACCACCAGTAACCAACGGTTGGCAGTTTCCGCCATCGCTAGAATTGTTGTCGCCAACGATCAATGGTTAGTTTGATGTTCTTTTATTTTGTTGAAAGCTATTAATCAGAGCATCACCATTGGTATCTCATCGTATGCGCCGTCCCGTGAAGATAGGTTTGTTTTGACTTGGAGTGTGATTTCCAAGTAGGTTGGAGACCGAGATATTTTATGTTTCTTTGGACCAGATCCCACATGGGCCTAGCAAATTAACAGTGGTCTATTTTTTGGTTTGCTATTGGTCCGTGACTTAGGCTGTTGCCCAAGTTCAATATTTTTTTGGTAGGATTAAGAAATTATTTGGGTCAAGATCGTAGTTGCAAAGAACGAGCCAATAACAGTTCAATCAAGATCCTGTTTTAGTTGAAGAACCGTTGTCAATTAGAAGAAGCGTTAAAGAAACCAAAACCAGTGCCAACCGCGTTTGTCAGGTTTATCGTTTCAGTTTAAAGTTTCGGTTTCTGATTTACAGTTCGTTATTCCGCTGCATGTTTAAAATAGGTTGATTTTTTAACAGAGTTCAGTAGAACAGTCGTTAAGTTCAGTCTCGTGTTGCTGTGTCTATCTCTGTTTTTATCCAGTTTTTCGTTTTAGTCATTGTTATGGCAGAAGACGGAAAGGTTTCGATACAGAAGTTTGACGGACAGAAGTTCGGTTGGTGGAAGGTGCAGATTAAGGCACTACTTTGTCAGAAAGACTTGGATGTAGTGTTTGAGGATGAAAAACCAGAAAAGTTGTCAGAAGCAGATTGGAAGAAGTTAGACAAGAAAGCTAGGGCTTGTATTACTCTGTCGTTGTCGGAAGATGTGGCGTTGAACATCATGAAAGAAACCACAGCACGTGGTATGATGGAGGCGCTATCCAACATGTATGAAAAGTCTTCGGCAGCGAATAAAGTCTATCTTATCCGAGAGCTAGTGACAACAAGAATGAAAGAGGGTGGGTCAGTTACAACTCATATCAATAATCTTAATTCGATCTTGTCCCGCTTAGTGTCAGTTGACATTAAGTTTGATGATGAAGTTCAAGGCCTCTTGTTATTATCCTCTTTGCCCGACAGTTGGTCGCAAACAGTGACTGCAGTTTGTAGTTCGTCTACAAATATTACTTTCGATGGGATTCGAGATCTGATTCTGGGAGAAGATTCAAGACGCAGAAGTTCAGGTGAATCATCAGGCAATATGCTAGTCACAGAAGGTAGAGGTAGGGGAAAACAGCGAGGCAGTGGGAGCAGGAAGAGGAGTCAGTCTAAGACTCGTAAGGATATTGAATATTGGGGTTGTAAAGAGAAAGGACACTTCAGGAATCAGTGTCCGAATGGTAAGAAAGAGGTGAACGTTACAGAAGACGACACAGATGACGGGGTCAGTAGTGATGAGGCTTTGGTTTGTAGTGTTGAGAGTAGCGTTGATGCTTGGGTGATGGATTCTGGTGCATCGTTTCATGCCACTCATTGTAGTGAAACGATGAAGAATCTTAAATTTGGGGATTTTGGAAAGGTTCGACTAGCGAATGATGATATTTTAGAGGTTACGGGTATGGGAGACGTTGATTTGATAACTTCAGCCGGTACTTCTTGGACTTTGAAAGACGTGAGGGTTATTCCAAGTTTGAAGAAACGTTTGATTTCAGTTGGGCAGTTGGATGACCAAGGGCACGATGTTAAGTTCGGGAATGGGCAGTGGAAAGTAGTTAAAGGGAATCTTGTGGTTGCTCGTGGCAAGAAAATGGGTTCGTTGTATATGGTCGATATGTCACCGAAAGGAGTGGATCCAGTTTTGGTGAAAGACAAAATCCGGTTCACAGAATCTCGTGGGCAGAAGAAGGTTCGTTTTGCAAGTAACAAACCCAGAGCCAAAGTGAAGATTCAGGATGAACAAGCTAGGAAGGTTAAATCAGTTGGGGGACATCGTGACAGTGGGAGCACAGGTCGTGTTTCAGTTACAGTTCCAGGTCGACAGTGGATTAAGAAAACCAGTATTCCAGCTGTAAAAGTCTCTCTAATGAATTACTTGCTGAATATGGAGAGTGTTTGTTCTCAGGTTTTCTCAGAATCTGGTAGTTCGTTACAGTGGGAGCCGGTAGGGACAGAGAACGGGTCAGGGGCAGTTTCAGCCATGACTGACGTGTTGGAGCTCCGGGGAGCTTCAACGGGCCTTCAGGTTAATTGATGAGAAGGCGGTGGCAACTAGAAGAAGTTTAATGTTTAGATTACAGAAGTACAATCAGGAGTGCAGACGAGAGTACTCAAGGCCTCCGAGTGGGAGATTGTTGGGTTCGTAGGCCTTGTTGGCCCGGTTTATTATATGAAGTCAAAAGAGGAGACGGGTGTGGGCGATCGGGCCCAAGCCCGGCCCGGTTTAGATTTCTTGCATAATAATTTACTAACCCTAGTTCAGTCTCTATATAAACAACATTATGTACTTGTAATATTGGTCACTCAATAAAGAAATACCTAGTTGCCGCCCGTGGACGTAGGTCAGTTTAGACCGAACCACGTTAAATCCTCGTGTTCGTTTATTGCTTTCGTGTCGTGTTCGGTTTCGTGTGTGCGTTTAATCCTAACAAAAATATGACTCATGTAGGATCAACATCAATAAGTTGTCCCTAAACAAAGCTTAAAAGGGATATTGACTCGTAAATGATATATAATCTAGACAAGATCGTATTTTATATTTATATATAAATACTATTCGACTATTCGTATACCAGACTTGGGAGTTGTATTAGATAGGTAACGTTTTGAATTTTCATTTAAAATAATGCTATTAAAATAAAAGTTTGTATATTCATTTTAATGGTTTATTTTTCGAGTTACCTTTATCAGAAAACTCCTTGGCCTCGAATTACAAATGTATTTTGTAATTTCAAAATTTTAAATAATAAAATAAACAACGCTTCAAGAGTTCAAGAACGAAACCAAATCCATAAATTAAATTAAATAGAACTTAAAAAGTAATACACTGTTTTTTTTCCATCCAAATCCTTGTAAATAAATTTAATAAATTGCACATTACCACTATGTTAATGAAAATTTGGAAACTTATACATTTATAACGAAACATGGTGGTGTGTGACATCAAAGGTATATGTTGGGTTCGTAGGCCTTGTTGGCCCGGTTTATTATATGAAGTCAAAAGAGGAAACGGGTGTGGGCGGTCGGGCCCAAGCCCGGCCCGGTTTAGATTTCTTGCATAATAATTTACTAACCCTAGTTCAGTCTCTATATAAACAACATTATGTACTTGTAATATTCGGTCATTCAATAAAGATATACCTAGTTGCCACCCGTGGACGTAGGTCAGTTTAGACCGAACCACGTTAAATCCTCGTGTTCGTTTACTGCTTTCGTGTCGTGTTCAGTTCGTGTGTGCGTTTAATCCTAACAAGTGGTATCAGAGCCAGGTTCAGATCACGCGAAGAACACGTTGAACCAGCCGAGTCGCCGCCAAACCATCCAGCCGCCGCCACCCTACTGCGCTAGGGTTCCGCCGCCGCCTACGGTTTTTTCGATTGTCGTTAGGGTATACGTCGCCGCTGTTTCGCCGCCACTAAACCCAGCCCGACGATCGCGACTAGGGTTCAGTCCACCGCCATACACCACCAGTAACCACCGTAGTTATTCACGCCGTCGATCAGTTCGTTTTCGGCAGTTCAATCACTGACCAAAGAAGATTAGAACTTGTTGTGATAGTATGGTCAGGGTGTTAGTTTAGAAGAAGAAGGTTGAGGAGTTCCGATTTGATTTCGGTAATTATTTGAGCAGAAGAAGAGAGTGAATTTTGTGGGTAAAGGCTTTGGTTTGTAGTGTTGAGAGTAGCGTTGATGCTTGGGTGATGGATTCTGGTGCATCGTTTCATGCCACTCACTGTAGTGAAACGATGAAGAATCTTAAATTTGGGGATTTTGGAAAGGTTCGACTAGCGAATGATGATATTTTAGAGGTTACGGGTATGGGAGACGTTGATTTGATAACTTCAGCCGGTACTTCTTGGACTTTGAAAGACGTGAGGGTTATTCCAAGTTTGAAGAAACGTTTGATATCAGTTGGGCAGTTGGATGACCAAGGGCACGATGTTAAGTTCGGGAATGGGCAGTGGAAAGTAGTCAAAGGGAATCTCGTTGTTGCTCGTGGCAAGAAAATGGGTTCGTTGTATATGGTCGATATGTCATCGAAAGGAGTGGATCCAGTTTTGGTGAAAGACAAAATCCGGTTCACAGAATCTCGTGGGCAGAAGAAGGTTCGTTTTGCAAGTAACAAACCCAGAGCCAAAGTGAAGATTCAGGATGAACGAGCTAGGAAGGTTAAATCAGTTGGGGGACATCGTGACAGTGGGAGCACAGGTCGTGTTTCAGTTACAGTTCCAGGTCGACAGTGGATTAAGAAAACCAGTATTCCAGCTGTAAAAGTCTCTCTAATGAATTACTTGCTGAATATGGAGAGTGTTTGTTCTCAGGTTTTCTCAGAATCTGGTAGTTCGTTACAGTGGGAGCCGGTAGGGACAGAGAACGGGTCAGGGGCAGTTTCAGCCATGACTGACGTGTTGGAGCTCCGGGGAGCTTCAACGGGCCTTCAGGTTAATTGATGAGAAGGCGGTGGCAACTAGAAGAAGTTTAATGTTCAGATTACAGAAGTACAATCAGGAGTGCAGACGAGAGTACTCAAGGCCTCCGAGTGGGAGATTGTTGGGTTCGTAGGCCTTGTTGGCCCGGTTTATTATATGAAGTCAAAAGAGGAGACGGGTGTGGGCGGTCGGGCCCAAGCCCGGCCCGGTTTAGATTTCTTGCATAATAATTTACTAACCCTAGTTCAGTCTCTATATAAACAACATTATGTACTTGTAATATTGGTCACTCAATAAAGAAATACCTAGTTGCCACCCGTGGACGTGGGTCAGTTTAGACCGAACCACGTTAAATCCTCGTGTTCGTTTACTGCTTTCGTGTCGTGTTCAGTTCGTGTGTGCGTTTAATCCTAACAGTATAATTACGATATAATTGAAATATACAGTGCGTGGTGGGCTCGTCAATTTTTGAAATATATAGAATGGAGTAAATACTAACAAATAATTGAGGTTTACATTATTTTGTATAAAAGGAACTACTGAATGTCCCCAGTGGCGGACCCAGGATTTTTTGTTAATGGGGTCCCAATTTTTTCGGTTTACAAAATTTTTCGGGTCGGTCGTTATTCGGGTCGGGTCGAGGCGAGGAACATAATAAAACACGGAACTATGGTGTCATTGGAAACGAGTAAGTAGAAAGCATCTAAATTTACAAACTAGATTAAACATACACTTTTAATTCATACCCGAAAAACATGAACGTAATCTATATACATGGTCTTACATAATTGACCAAAACATGAAAAAATAACTCTAACACAAATAAATGATTAATTATAATATACATACACAAGGTAAATAATAAAAGAATATGCAAAATCCATGTTAACATTATATATATTGCATGGTGATAATGACTATATGAGAGAAACTAACAAAAAGCACAAATACCCTAACTGAATAACCAAGACTAGGATATTAAAAAAACAACAAAAAAGAAGTTTGATGGGGCTTGAACCTACAACCTCTCACAAGTAAAACAAGGGACTTTCTACTGTACCAGTTCAATCTTAATAGTATGGGTTACAAGTATTAATTTTTATGGGGTCCTTACAAAATTTAATATACCGTCTCTAAGTAATTTTTAAAAAACATCGGTGTCCCGGGACCCCGATCGAACCTATATGGGTCCGCCCCTGAATGTCCCAAAATTGATTGCTGCTCTTAAGTCTGCCCATGTAACATGTTTCTTTCATGGCCCTAGTACAAACATGGAATCGATATTGTCAATATATGTGGGTCACTATTTTCGTAAGTTTTCTTTTGGAAACTCGCACAATATATTCTTTTATGAAAAACTGTGAGACGAATGTTTTATTGAATCGTTTTTTATTTTCTTTTTTTTGAAATGATAGACTACGGTGCTTTTAAGCATGCAATCCTTGCATTTAATCTTTTATATACGAGAATTCCTACTTAATACACTAACATTAAGCGTTTATTAAAGAGTCAATATACAAAAACGATGAATGTAGCATTGTTATTTTATCTGTTGTTCATGGCAACAAACAATCATGAGATCTAGTGTGAGAATTTATTAGATTTATTATTAAACTCGTTTGCATCAAAAGCAAATCCTTGTTATTAAAAGTTCTAAGACAATTTTTATAAACAATCTTTTTACACCGGCTAAAATCTATGTAACCTTATACTTACAAGCAATTTTCTATTTTATTTTACTAAACTTACTTTTAAACTTGAGATTAAATAGACACCCTGGTCTTGATCGATCTACTGTTTACATCCATGTCATAATTTATCGTCTTCACTTTTCATAATATATTATCTTTAAATAAATATTTAATAAGTATCACCATAGTTCATAATTTCATATACTAACCAATGTAATGGTTTGAAGGCTGACCGTTCAAATCTCACAATATATAAGTTAAATGGATTTAAAAGTAGATTATTGATTAGTTTTTAAAAAGGTGTGTCCAAAATGAAGTTAAAGTTAATTAAATATCGATTTACAAGGTGTTGTTTGAAATAAAAAACTTGAAAAAAGGTTAACTTATCTCATATTAGAAGGTGGAATCTCACAAGGGTGTATAAATGGGAGTATTTCTTGGGTATTACTTTCTTAGCAGTTAGCAATAGCCAGTAAGCAAGAATCCGAAGCTAAAAGGATGCTAAGCCTCCTTACACACGCACACATGTTTGTGATCTTGATCGAATAGTTGATGGATCGGCTGGTTGTCATTGAACGGCTTGGGTTGGTTGCTATTGACGACTTGGGAGCGCCAGAAACTTTCCACAAATGGATAGCAACATGTGTGAAGGCGGTTAGTGTAGTTGATAGTTGAGTTGTCGTTGATGCTGTATGGGTGCTCAAATTCGGATACCTAAAAATTTCGAATACTTGATTTTACTATTACTAAACCAAATACAGTTCAATCCATATGTTTAATACAATAGATTGTCTTGGTGGTTTCTTTTGTGTTGATTATAAAGCTTATGGAGTGACTTAGGTTGTGGAGTTATGTCAAAGAATACATCAATTACACCTCCCAAAATCTCCCATTAGCCAATCGGTATAAAAATATTCAATTTATGCAACTAGAACTTACTACTTTCAAGTGAATTTCATATTCGAGGGTCATCTCGGAAAGTACAAAACTGATTCCAGTTGTTGTATTGTTGTAGTGTCTATAATAATCTCAAGTTGGAGGGTGCGATGACATAACACACAAGAAAATCATCGTTTAAAAAAAAAAAATTCATATGTCCTTTCAGTATGTAGTTATGGAGTTATGTACTTTAAAGATTATGTAAATCGTCTTTGACGTGACATAAACCTAAATTTATAAAATTCTGTAATATTCTATAACATGCTTTAATCTCCATTCAAATTCTTATTTATTGTTAAAATGTCACGTTAAAATTCATTAGAATGTCGTTGCCTATGGGATCTCCGAGTTTGTCATTTCATAATTTTTCCTCATGTAACCTCGACGATGGAATATACGAAAAACGAAAGAGTTTATTTTACTTAGTCACTTTTTATGATGTTTTAAGTGACAATGTTACTCATGCATGTATGATGATGTTTGCAAGTGTTTTAGATTTGACTTTAGTTGCTTTGTAGATATGCTTCTAACATGGTATTCAATGGCAATAATGTCAAAAGGAGTTGTAATCATGGCTTGCTGGCCAGTCGATCGAATTGCTTTTAAAACCACCCACGCTATACGTACTGTTTCCATTCCCCTTTGTCACTTGTATTTCTGTTTCATCATTAACTGTTATTTTTAAAAATACAATATAGAATCGCTTAAAATCAATAGAACGTATAACCCTGTCAAAAGACACCGAACATGAACTTAAATTCGACGTTGCGGTCTTTGTGAGGTATCAATCAATATTTTGAATTCAAATCAACATGGCAATTCATAGTGTTGGGAATTTCGGTTCAAGGCGTTACTTGGCGTGCAAGGTTAAGTAGCATGATTTAAATATGGAGTGGATAATTATAAACAATTAAATGTGCTTAGATTTAATTGTTCGTATAATTATCATGTCCTAATATTTAGCAATCTTAGTTGTAGTCTAATTGTGATATGTTAGATTATAAATACCAGTGCTTTGGGATTAGAGATTGTAATTAGGTAATTGAGTATTGTGAAGTTTCTCAATAATAATATTCGTGTTTGGGTGTTAGCCAAATTAACGAGTCTGAGTTCGTGTTCGATACCTGGTACCAATTCCATTAATTGGTATCAGAGCTATTACAATCGGACATGTGTTCGGAATCAAACCTGCAACCGGTGTTCAATCGATTCGGCAGTAGCAGCATCCAAACCTGTGACGTGAAGGGGGAAGCAGCAGCGATCGATTGGGTTCGTCGGCTGGAATCGGCGCTCTCAAAACCTGTGTTCATTGGACCTGTGTTGCGACGTGAGGAAGCAACAACAATCAAATAAAGATCTGAATATTCATCTTGTTTGTTGAGGTCCTTTGTGAAGGGGTACGGTTATCAAGGTGAAGTGTTTTAACTTATCACGTGATTGTGTTTTATTTGCCTTTGGTTCTGGTGTTAAAAAAAAAAGTTGACAGAAGTATGTTGTCAATTTATTTAAGGTGGTAAAAGGAATTGAATAATTTTTATTCAATTTCATATTTTTGGTTTGGTTGTGTATAATAATTTGAATCACGTGTCGAAACCATTGAATCAAGGTCACGAGATTTTTCAAACACTTATAGTCGTAGAACCAAGATGGGTGACGCGAACCAAGCGAAAAAGGAGACAATCTCCGGGTCGTTTCAATGTCCGCGTTTGACGAAAACAAACTACACGATTTGGAGTATGCATATGGAGGTTATTTTTGGGATTCATGGAGTTTGGGATGTGATTGACCCGGGCTCTAATGACGCGAAGCAAAATAACATCGCGAAGGCGCTTCTGTTCCAGTCGATTCCTGAGGAACGAATACTTCAAATCGGTAATTTTAAATTGGCAAAAGAGATGTGGGATGCCATAAAGTCAAGAAATATGGGTGCGGAACGTGTGAAGGATGCTAGACTTCATACGCTAATACGTGAATTTGACGGTTTGATGATGAAAGAAACCGAAACCATTGACGAGTATGCCTCGAGAATAACCGCGATCTCTTCTAGAGCAGCCACACTTGGACAACCGTATGAAGAAAGGAAGCTAGTCCAGAAATTCTTCACAAGCTTGCCGAGCCGGTTTATCCAAGTTGTAGCATCCCTCGAGCAAGTGTTAGACCTTAAAACAGTCGGTTTTGAGGATGTTGTCGGGAGGTTAAAAACTTATGAGGAGCGTATCAAAGGACACGTGTTGCGTTCTGAAGAAGGTA
The DNA here is from genome assembly GCF_021521415.1 of Bidens hawaiensis. Lineage (NCBI taxonomy): Eukaryota > Viridiplantae > Streptophyta > Magnoliopsida > Asterales > Asteraceae > Bidens > Bidens hawaiensis. The sequence goes on from NW_027496169.1 coordinate 26,765, forward strand.
AACTTTTGTTTAATAATTCTGAATCCTCTTCGAGTTCGAATCAGTTTTCACGCGAATCGAGTAGAGGGGCGCGGGAAAGGTTCGAATTGAGGACGTGGTAGTGGACGTGGTGGTGGACGTGGGAGTCAGAACCGTGGTTCACAAAGTGGGTCTAACGAAGGGGATAAACGAAAGGGCAAAAAGGATTATTTGGAAGTTCAATGCTTTCGTTGTGATGAATTTGGTCACTTCGTTTCGAGGTGTCCGGTACGAAGGAAAGAGAGGCAGGCACATATGGCCGAAGCAAAAGAAAAAGACCCGTCCCTCTATATGGTGCAGTGTGTTCAAGAAAAAGTGTACTTGAATGAACATAAGGTTATACCAAAAGATTACGAGAGTGGTTCGAACGAACAAGACTTGTGGTATTTGGATAACGGTGCGAGCAACCATATGACGGGTAATTTATCTTTTTTCTCTGAATTAAATAAGCGTGTTGGTGGCAAAGTTAAATTTGGAGATGGGTCTTATGTTGATATTTGCGGGGAAAGGGTCGATATTGCTAGTCGGTAAAACGGGGGAGAAACAATTATTGACTGACATTTATTATATTCCTAGTTTACAAAGTAATATTATTAGTCTTGGGCAAGCAACGGAAAGTGGTTGTGATATTCGTATGAAATATGATTACTTGTTGATGTATGATGATCAAAGAAAATTGTTGATGCGGGTTACTCGATCCAAGAATCGTCTTTTTACGATTAAATTAAAGACGGGGAAACCCGTGTGTTTACAAGCCCGGATTGATAACGAGAATTGGCTTTAGCACGCGAGACTAGGACACCTAAATTTCGAGTCTATGAAACAAATGGTGAAAAATAATATGGTCATTGGAATGCCAAAAGTTGATCAAGAAAATCAAATTTGTGACTCGTGCTTAGTCGGGAAGCAAACGAGGAAACCATTTCCGAAGTTAGCGACTTTTAGAGCAACCCGAGCGTTGGAACTAATCCATGGAGATTTATGCGGGCCCATTACTCCTAGTACCATAGTCGGAAATAGGTACGTGTTCATCTTGATAGATGATTTTTCACGTTTCATGTGGACTTTTCTGTTGAAGGAAAAAAGTGAAGCTTTTGATACCTTCAAGCGATTTAAAGTCATGGTGGAAGCGGAAAATAGTGAGAAAATCAAGACGTTTCGAACCGATCGAGGGGGAGAATTTACTTCTCGTGATTTCAATCGGTTCTCTGAAAACGAGGGGTTTATTCGGCATTTAACCGCTCCATATACGCCTCAACAAAACGGTGTTGTCGAGAGGCGGAACCGCACAATATTGGATATGACTTGAAGCATATTAAAAGCGAGACAAGTTCCGAATTATATGTGGGGTGAAGCGGTGAGGCATTCAACCGATGTGATTAATAAAATTCCAACTCGAGCGTTAAAAGACAAAACACCGTATGAGATGTTAAAATGAAAGAAACCGGATCTTAAATTTCTTAAAGTTTTTGGACGTGTTGCGTATTCAAAAATAGTTGCGGGAAATATTAAGAAGTTAGACGATCGTTCGACTCGTTTAGTTTATCTCGAAAGCGAGAAAGGTTCGGCGGCGTATCGTTTATACAATCCATCGACTAGAAAAATTGTTGTGAGTCGAGCGGGTGACACGGTGTTTAATGAAAAGCAAAGTTGGAATTGGGGTAAAAGTACCGAAACAATCGATGAGGAGGATCGATCCCCTGGCATGTTTTTGGTTAACTTTGGTGATGAAATTGACACCGGAGAAGGAACCGTTAATACCGAAAACATCGGGTCGAACCCTGAGTCATACTCTACGAGTTCAAGTGGTGACGGGGGTGAAGAAGACGATGAAGAACCGATAGTCGAAAATGCTCCAACAAGCCCCGTTGGTACAAGCAACACGGTTACACCTGAGCCGGTTGTTCGGAGATCTTCTCGAGCCACTGTTACCCCGGTACATTTTAATGATTATGTGTTGAATTCGAGTATAATTGATGCAGATTTGCTATTGGTTGCGGATGATGAACCGGTTTGTTTTGATGATGCAAAATCGAAACCGGAGTGGATGAAAGCAATGCGTATCGAAGTTGACTCGATAAATAAAAATAATACGTGGACGTTGACTGAGTTACCACGTGGTGCAAAGGCGATTGGTTTAAAGTGGGTTTTCAAGGTTAAAAGAAACGTGGATGGCTCACTTAATAAACACAAGGCGAGACTCGTGGCAAAGGGTTATGTTCAGCAACCCGGAGTCGATTTTGACGAGGTTTTCGCACCAGTGGCTAGACTCGAAAGGTTCTTTTACTTTTATCTCTCGCAGCGAATGGAGGTTGAGAATTGCATCACCTCGATGTCAAATCCGCGTTCCTACATGGCGAGTTAAAAGAACAAGTTTTTGTTTCTCAACCGCTTGGTTTTGTTAAAAAGGGTGAAGAACACAAAGTATACAAATTATCCAAAGCGTTGTACGGCTTAAGGCAAGCTCCGAGGGCGTGGAATACAAAGTTGAATGGTATTTTGATAAATATGAAGTTTCACCGGTGCATAGAAGAACAAGCGGTATACCGAAAGAAAATTGGAACCGATCTTTTAATAGTTGGCATGTACGTTGACGACTTGATCGTGACGGGTTCAAATTTAAACTTAATAATGGAGTTTAAGCGCGAGATGACTTTAAACTTTGAGATGTCGGATTTGGGAAAGCTAACTTATTATCTCGGAATTGAAGTTTCACAAAGCAAGGATGGGATAAAAATTAAGTAAGAAGCGTATGCGAAGAAAATTTTAGCAGAAGCGGGAATAGAGATTTGCAATCCTGCTCAAATTCCATTGGATCCGAGCATAAAAGTTTCTAAATTTGAAGACGAAGAAGATTTTGATGCTACGAGGTATAGAAAGATTGTCGGGTGTCTCCGGTACCTGTTACAAACTCGCCCCGACTTGGCGTATTCGGTCGGAGTCGTAAGCCGGTACATGCAAAGCCCGAAGCAATCTCATGCAACTCTTATAAAGCAAATTCTTCGTTATATTCAAGGTACTCTCAGTTTTGGTATTTCTTACACTCGTGGGAAAAACGTGTTAGTTGGTTATAGTGATAGTAGTCATAACATTGACCAAGACGATGGCAGAAGCACTACTGGGCACGTGTTTTATCTTGGGTCTTCACCAATTACTTGGTGTTCTCAGAAACAGTGCACGGTTGCACTCTCATCGTGTGAAGCAGAGTACATGGCGGCAAGCGCAGCCGCGTGTCAGGCGGTTTGGCTAAGAGACTTGATAAATGAGTTATTCGACAAGGAAATTCAAGCAGTGGTGTTACGTATCGATAATACATCAGCAATAGCACTCGTGAAGAATCCGGTTTTCCATGGAATGACCAAACACATTAAATCTCGGTTTCACTACATTCGAGAATGTGTTGATCGTGAAGAAGTAAGTGTCGAGCATGTTAACGGTGTTAAGCAATGTGCCGATATCTTGACTAAGGCTCTTGGGAGAATCAAATTCAAGGAGATGCGGGAATTACTTGGAGTTGAAGACTTGTCAGTTTCGAGTTTGAAATTCCGGGGGTGATTGTTGGGAATTTCGGTTCAAGACGTTAATTGGCGTGCAAGGTTAAGTAGCATGATTTAAACATGGAGTGGATAATTATAAACAATTAAAGGTGCTTAGATTTAATTGTTAGTATAATTATCATGTCCTAATATTTAGCAATCTTAGTTGTAGTCTAATTGTGATAGGTTGGATTATAAATACCCGTGCTTTAGGGTTAGAGATTGTAATTAGGTAATTGAGTTATTATTATAAATAATAGTTATTATTATATTTATATATTAGCCCCTTACATAATTAATTTCAATAAATGTCACTTTAACATGTCCCGTCCATGTAACCCATCTCCATAAATTTGCCCACCTATGGTTAGACATCTTAAATAATGTTATAGTTTTCGTGTGACGGATGAGATGATGGCATTGTTAATTACATTACTTTTTGATAGGCGTAATTGTAATATAACAAGAAAATGTAACATCATATAAACACGTAACTTTTAAAAATATAATCATGTCATCTTTTTCCCAGTTTTGCCTTTCTCTCACACAAAAAAAAAAAAAGAAAGAAAAAGAAAAAAAGACGACTTCACAAAACACTTAAAAGGTTACACCCATGACCCACCCTCTCACAAATGCCGTTTTGGAAAGTTTAAGCAAATACGTGTGTTGGGATGCTCTAGGGACACTTAGCTCGTTAAGTTAGGAAAATATATCTTAAGAATTGTGTTGTGGAAAAACTTATAAAGCTCCTAGCCCTATCTTAAAGTACTGTTCCCTACAAAGCATGACTCATGCAACAATAATAATAGGAGTATTGGACCACGGGGCATTACGTAGTCCTTTGCTTTGCTGAAGAGGTAGGTCCCAGCAGAGCCCAGCTGGACTCGCAGGACTCACCTTGAAGAGAGACGTCTGCGCAGAAACCAACTGGATCCGCAGGACTCACCATGCTTAGAGACGTGACGTCCTTACGCGCAGTACGCAAGCTGTTCCCGCAGGAAATGCCTCCCAATGGTGAAGTACTCCGCCTGTTCCCGCAGTTGCGGATACAAGCCATCAGGGAAGGCCACCCGCGCAGCAAGGCTACACGCACAAGGCACTTAGCTCTCAAAATAATTCAGTAGTCACCTGAAGGAATGAGCAAATCCGGGAACAATCCCGCACAAAGGCGGGAGGGGGAATACTCCCGCCCAAATGAGCCAGTCAGTACGATACTGGAGGATCTTTTGTACTGTACCTGACGAGGTATGGGCAAAAGATCTGACCAGAGATACGACAGCTCATTAACAACAGTATGGTGAGCAGCATGCTCTTGTACTGTATGTCACTATTAGCCGCTGCCTACTCACCAACTCCTGTCATACCACGTGCATAGCCTGCAGTTGGTGGAAAAGGAATAGTACACAGCAGGCCTGGTCACTGTCAGCCGCTGCCTACCCACCAACTACCAGCATGGCACGTGCGTAGGCCACAGTTGGTAGAACAGGAATACTATTCAGCCGGCTATACCCTCTTGGAAACCTACCTTCGGCTATAAATACCCCAAATGGTATGATCATCTCATCTTATCTTGTATCTTACATCTTATACCTGATATCTGCTCTAGCAATCTCTTAATATACACTTATATTCAAGAGCAATCTAGTCTGATTCTCACGCCGGAGGGTGGTCACAACCCTTCTCAGTGACGAGCTCACGGTGTCTGTTTTGCAGGTTATCAGAAGAACCATCTTTGCCGGATCTAACCCCTCGTGGGAAACATCTATTTAACCCCCAGATTATCCGTAATCTGCCCGGGGTCGATTAGTGTTTCTTCATTTGCTTACCTTCTCACGTTGCATTCAGGAAACACAAGAGTGAAAGATAAAGGGTAAAACTGTAAAAGAACCACACATTTAATGGTATTGGGGGTGTTAAAAGGGGTAGGGTTCATGGATTAATGGCATATGAAAACTTGAAAATTATGTCTTGCACGCAGTTGATTGTCTACATCTGAATTAAACCATTAATAGGTGAACATTTGATTCGGTCGGAGTTCAAACCGTTTTGTTTTAAAAAGAAAAATATCCCAATGGATAAAATTGGATCTAAATCAACCCGCGTGTGATTGATGTTGAATGGAGAAGATGAGGATGTTTGATTTAACCAGATCTGACTGATTCAGATCTGATTGAACCAAACAGTCCCTAGACAAATTGACTAGACTAGTTTTATAAGAACCTCAAAATTATGTCGCGCACACAACTTGACTAGTATATTTACCGAAAATTATGTCGCACACACATTGACACAAACTGTACAAATAACCCAAGAATAATTGTTTTTAACCATTTTTTATTGAAATTATTATGAGGCCTTACTGACAATTAAGTAGCAAAAATATGTTTGAAATTAATGGTTTAATAAACTTTAAAGTGTAAAGAGTTGTAGTATATAGATGTTTTAGGTATGTTTGGTAAAATTTAGTCATTGCATTAAAGAGGGAAATGAGTATATTTGAAAATTGAAATATGAGTGAATATGAATTGATGACTGATGTGATTTGTTTTAATACATTTTGAAACATACAAATTTGGTTTTTCTATAAGCTTTTTATTATTTGAACGTCTTTAGCACCATTGGCCGTTGGGGGTTCATTAAGGGTTGTTTCTCGATTCAATCACGCACCTTAACTATCCAGGTTTGAGTCTCCTTTATAGTGATGCTACCCATATTTTAGAGTTTACACATGAGCCGGGATTTAAATCCAAGACTCCATATGAAGAAACCATCAGAAAATCCCATCAAAATAAGAATTGTAATTACCTACCAAGTGTAAATTAGAATAATGGTATACTTTTTCTAAGAAGAAACAAACTTAAAAGGAAATTAATAAATCAAATGTTGGGATCAGACATTAGACAAAGACCAAACAAGAAAACCAGAGCTGTTGACTGGTGGGAGAGTGTTCTTTTTCTTTCTTGATTTTCTAAACTCAATTCTAGATTTTCAAAATTTCTCTACTTCAAGAATTTATAGAATACCGTATAAAAGTAATATATTTATTATATAGACACCTACATCTTTTGTAACATATACACGTAGAAAAATACGTAACTCTAAGTTTCACAAATTCTAACAATTTGGGTTATCAAACAACTTTTACTATTGTGATTAAAAAAATATTTAAAAAAACATAATGAACATTTTAGTTATAAACTTATTGGTTTAACCGGGTTAATTATGCATCCAACTTCATGTATCATATGAGTCATGATATGTTTCCATTAGATTGAACTATTTACTAAACTTAAAAGTTAACAGATATTTTAGTAAACCTATTGATTTAACCGGGTTAATTATGTATTTTTTTTGATAGTATATGTCTAATCGTGTTTGGTGCTCTTGTTCAGGATTTTGAATTTTAAAAGTCAGAGGCCAATAATAATAACAATGTGCATTTAGAAGTATGATTACTGTATGCATGAGTTATTTGTTTTATATAAAAAAGAAAAAAAGAGAAGTTTTTCTAAAGCAATATCTGTTAATAACAGAATTAATTGTATTACATCTATTTTGCATATAAATTAACAACCATTTAATAACAAAGAAATAAAAACAAAACTTAACTTGTATTTTTATAATTTTGAGTTGGGTGTGTGTATTTTATGAGAGTGAATCTAAAACTTTGGTAGTGATTAACACTGTTTCAAGTTTTGGCCTTTCTCCCCAACTGATTTAATGCCTAGCCTCGTGCATAATCTAGCTTTTGATTATGACACTCCTGCAACATAATTTTTGTACAACTTACCATGCACAAAGTACTAACAACTATACAACCATGTTCAAACAACTATTCTGTTTTTGTCTTTTCCAATAAACTCGTTTCCTTTGTTAAGTCAAAGGAATTTACATTCTGGTTCTTCAAACCAATCAAAATGTTAGGATGATGGGAATGGTTTTACACTTTTACCATCCGAAATTCCATCCCATTTTGTTTAGTTCACATCATTCATCTCGAAATTCTTCTCGTGTGGTTCCAATTCGGTACCAAGGTGCCGGGATGGTCTTCCTAACGATTAGAAGACCAAGCCAGCCCACCCCAAGAATACTACATCCACACTTAACCCTTAGCTTTTCACTTATAATTATATGCTAATGGATAACATCTCGAACCTTTGGGCACGAAGTGACACTTGAAAATGTATAACCCGAGCAACTTTTAAAACATGACGTGTATGTTTGGTAGGAAGCTTTTAGGAGCTTTTAGCTTCAAGCTTTTAAGAAAAAACTCTTACTCAATAAAAATCCTTGTTTGGTCGTAGTAGCTTGAAACTTTTAGGTTATGGGAAAAAACTTGAAGCTTGAAACTCCTACTATTAACGTTTAGAAAAAACTACAAGCTTTTAGTATTTAAAACTACTTAAATAACCTCCAAGATATATACATTCGCTGTGTTCCCGAGTTCATTTATGAAAAGAAATGCAAGAAAAAGAAAGTTTTCTTTTTTTTCTTTTGGTATCTTATCTTTCTCTTCAATTTATTTTCCTTCAAAATCTTTCCAATTTAAAAAGATATAAATTCTTTTATTTTACTAATTATTTTCTTTTATCTCCCCTCATTTTCTTTCTTTTATGAAATTCGGGAACACCTCTTTTAACTTTTCATTCTTTTTTCTTATTTAAATGAAACTCAGGAACACACCATATTTTTTTCATCCCTAATTTTCCTTCCATTTCCTTATTTAAATGAAATTGGGAACACATTATGTTTTTTTAGTTATGCCTATTTTAATCATTTTATAAATTTAATTAAAAGTTCTAACTACTCTATCAAACACCTAAATATATCTAAAAGCTAAAACTACCGGCCACTAGTTACCAGCTTCCAACCACTAGCTAGTTTTACCAAACATACTTGACATGTTTGCAAGTGTTCCACGTGACCGGCATTTTGTGCATTTAACTAATGTTTTACTAACATCTATTTTGTTATCAGTGAAGCTTCTATTTATGCAAATTTCCATTTACAAACACTTACAAAAAAAAAAAAAAAATGAACAAAATATCCCATTCATCCATCAGGCATCATCATCGAATTCATACCCCAACCCCAAAAAGACCACACACAAAACCACATAATCACACACTCTCACTTTACCATCTTTGTGCAACTTCAATTTCCCAATGAAAACCCACTGTCGGCTTAATCACACCCCACTAAACATAATTAATCTTCCATTTGTACCTATATATCTATACATATACATATACATATATCTATATAACCCCTTTACTCTTTCCTTTTATTATTCATTCACTATACAATAAACTTAACATTCATGAAAGAAATCATTCGTTTGCTCTAACTCAACCACCACCATGTCACACTCTCTACTCTTTACTTTCCTGGTCATTATACTCATCCCTTACGGTTATTCTTTAAACCAAGAAGGCCGTTACCTACAGGAGCTAAAACTCGGGTTCGACGACCCGGACGGCTTTTTCTCCGACTGGGACGACACGGTTTCCGACTACACTCCCTGTCACTGGACCGGAGTCACGTGTTCCGAACCGGGTAGTGGCTTTGTTGTAGCCGTTGATTTATCAAACGCCAATGTCGCCGGTCCGTTTCCGTCTGTTCTTTGCCGGCTCACCGGACTTAAATATGTTTCTATGTATAATAACTCCGTCAACGGTTCACTCTCCGACGACTTGTCCACGTGTCGGACTCTCGTTCATTTAAATCTCGCTCAAAATTACCTCACTGGAAGTCTGCCGGAAAGTTTGTCTCAGTTGCCGGAGTTAAAGTATCTAGATTTAACCGGAAACAACTTTTCCGGCGAGATTCCGGCGAGTATTGGATTGTTTAAAAAGCTTGAAGCTTTTTCTTTGGTTGATAATCTCATCGGAGGGAATATTCCGGCGAATCTGGGTAACATAACAACGTTAAAGCAGCTTAATTTATCCTACAACCCATTCGCCGCCGGCGAGATTCCGGCGGAAATCGGAAACCTGACGAATCTCGAAGTGTTATGGCTCACGGACTGTAACTTACACGGATCGATTCCTGACTCACTGAGTCGACTCAGTAAACTCGTGGATCTAGATCTGGCGATTAACAAACTCGTCGGCCCGTTACCGAGTTCCATTACAGAGTTGACAAATGTGGTGCAGATTGAGCTTTATAACAACTCGTTGACCGGTGAGTTACCGGTGAAGTGGTCAAAGATGACGTCATTGAGGTTAATTGATGTGTCTATGAATATGTTGACCGGTACATTACCGGAAGAGTTATGTGGGTTGCAACTTGAATCTTTACATGTTTATGAAAATGAGTTTGAAGGTAATGTTCATAATATTATTTCAAACTCTAGTAATCTTTATGAGTTAAGGTTATTTGGTAATAGATTTACTGGAAGCCTGCCTAAAGATTTGGGTAAAAACTCACCTTTAGTGTGGTTAGATGTTTCTAATAATATGTTTACCGGTGAGATACCGGTGAATTTATGTAAAAATGGTGGTTTAGAAGAGCTTTTAATGATACATAACTCGTTTTCGGGTAGGATTCCGGAGAGTTTTAGTAAATGTCGAAGCTTGAAACGAGTTCGGTTGGGTTACAACAAGTTTTCGGGTGAAGTTCCCGCGGGGTTTTGGGGGCTTCCGGGTGTGACGTTACTTGAGCTTGTTGAGAACTCATTTTCCGGGGTTGTTGGAAAATCTATAGCCGGTGCGGGGAGTTTGTGTACTTTGAATATAGGTTATAACAAGTTTTCGGGTGAGCTCCCGGATGAGATTGGGCTTCTTGACAATTTGATCGAATTTTCGGGTAGTGATAATACGTTTTCGGGTTCGTTGCCGGTTACCATTTTGAAACTTGAGCAGTTGACTAAGCTTGATCTTCGTAATAACGGGTTTTACGGTGGAATCCCGAGCGGAATCGATTCGTTAAAGAAGCTAAACGAGCTTAATTTGGCTAACAATAGGTTTTCGGGTAACATTCCAGATAAGATTGGGGAATTATCGGTTTTAAATTATCTTGATCTTTCGGGTAATCAGTTTTCGGGAAAGATCCCGGACGGGTTACAGAATTTGAGACTCAATCAGCTTAATTTATCAAGCAATTTGCTTACCGGAGACATCCCACCCGTTTACGCCAAGAAAATATACATTAACAGCTTTGTGGGTAATCCGGGCCTTTGTGGCGACATTGAGGGTTTATGTGATGGCAAAAATGTCACTAGAGGCATGGGTTATGTTTGGCTACTTCGGTCGATCTTTGTATTAACCGGTTCCATCTTCATTGTTGGTTTCGGATGGTTCTACTTTCAATATAGGAAGTTCAAGAATTCAAAGCAAAGTATTGACAAATCGAAATGGACGTTAATGTCCTTTCACAAGTTAAGTTTTAGTGAATACGAGATCTTGGGTGCTCTCGATGAGGATAATGTGATCGGGCGTGGTGCGTCGGGAAAAGTTTACAAGGTTGTTTTGAGTAATGGTGAGGCTGTGGCGGTTAAGAAGCTCTGGGGCAGGTCGAAAAAGGGTGAGGATGAGGATCTTGAAAACGGGTCGGGCTCGGGCCCGGTTGTTGATAACGGGTTTGATGCTGAGGTGGAGACGTTAGGGAGGATCCGTCACAAGAACATTGTTCGGCTTTGGTGTTGTTGCTCTACTAAAACGTGTAAACTTCTCGTGTACGAGTATATGCCGAATGGTAGTTTGGGGGATTTGCTTCATAGTACTAAAAGCGGGTTGCTTGACTGGCCCATACGGTACAAGATCGCGGTGGATGCCTCAGAGGGTTTGGCTTATTTGCACCATGATTGTGTTCCAGCCATAGTTCATAGGGATGTTAAATCCAATAATATTTTGTTGGATGGTGATTTTGGTGCTCGTGTGGCGGATTTTGGTGTCGCGAAGGTGGTCGATAGTGATGCAAAAGGCAGTAATTCGGTGTCGGTCATTGCCGGTTCGTGTGGCTACATCGCTCCAGGTAATGCATAAGAATAAGATACAATGTTATATTGTTATGAATGTTATGAAACTTATGATTTAGATAACTAAACTATATTGTGTTACATTTTGTAGAATATGCATATACACTAAGGGTAAACGAGAAGTGCGATATTTATAGCTTTGGAGTTGTAATTCTTGAACTCGTGACGGGGAAGCGCCCGGTTGACCCGGAGTATGGAGAAAAGGATTTGGTCAAATGGGTGTGCACCACATTGGACCAAAAAGGTGTAGATGCCGTGTTCGATCCGAAACTAGACTCGTGTTTTAAGGAAGAAATATGCAAAGTGCTCAACATCGGGCTTTTATGCACGAGCCCGCTTCCTATTAACCGTCCGTCAATGAGAAGAGTCGTGAAGATGTTGCATGAGATCGGGTCGGTAGATCCCACGAAGTTTACATCGAAAGATGGGAAGTTAACACCGTACTATTACGATGATGCGTCGGATCATGGTACGGTCGGTTGATGTTTTGTGGTTTGATGTCGGGTTGTTGATGCATCGATGAATTGTGTGGTTGACTTGTTGACTTAGTTTAGTATATATATTATTTTGGTTTAAATCATCGGTTTTTGAATGCATTGTTGGGTTGTACAAGGGAGATGAGTTTTGGTTTGTAAAAGGTGAATTATGTAATGATATTTAAGTTAGGAAAAATACGTTACTAAAAAATATACGCTGTTACGAAGGCTCGCTCACTCAAGTATTGAGGTCTTGAGGGTAGTTATAAATGCTGTTAAAAAGAATCAAATATCGGGTTGCCGTTTTGGTGGGAAACTTTACCAATTTCCGTCATAAAAGCCTGGTTGTTAATATATACAAGTTGCAAAGCATTAATGTCGCAATGTCAGTCAAAATAAATTGTGGTTGCGATTTCAGTTTGCAGTGTGTAAATGGCTTGTCATTTTGATTTTTGATGGTAAGTGACATTAACATATTTTTTTAGTGGCCAATAAACATATAGAATGTCTAGGAATTTTGTACGGGGTGACCCAATGACAAAAAGTCATCACTAGTTGGTTCAACTCAGCCTTACGGAGCCCTTAACTGCCTTCAGTTATCTTCAGTTTCGGGAAAAACCCACCAACCCGAAGGCCCACTAATAATAAAACTCAACCGCCTATACTCTCTACCACGACACCACATTAGAAAGGATAAATGATATTAAAATATAGTATAAAGTTTCATTTTTAAACTTTAAAATGGGTATTTAAGAGCATTCCACCTCGTATCACGTCCTTATCTTATAATTACATTTTAAATGATTATATTTTTTTACTGTTTAATTAAATAATATTGTTTTATTTTATATTTTTATCATTACAGTTTTCTCATTTTCTAATTACACTAATTTTTAATAAATATAAAAAAATAAGTAGGGGCAAACAAACTATCATTTGATTTTAAAAAAATCACTAATTTTTCTTTCTTATTTGCTCATAATTACTAACAACTTCACTCTATAATTTACAAGATCTTCTCACGTAATCTTATGTGATGGGCTGAAAATGCTCCGAGCGTCATTTATATTTGCAAACAAAATAAAGTATAGCAAAAAAATGTTAAATTTAAATTTCAAAAAGTTCTGCATCGAAATAAATGAATAGGTTTAATTTGATGAATGGAAATAAATAAATGCATGTCTTGTTAGTGTGTGTATTGGGAAATTGTATTTATATTTATACACTTGTAATTTTAAAAAGGAAAGCCTTTCGAAACTAAAACTTAAAAAGGAAAGAAGAGTAAAGTGTCATTTTCGTCTTTGTGGTTTGACAAATAATGCAAATTTAGTTTAAAAAGTTTATTTTTTACATATGCACCTCCACATTTCTCAGTTTTTGCCAATTACATTCAAATTACTAACCCCGTTAAATTTAATCGTTAAGTCAGGGGTAGACATGTCTTTTCACCTTTTCTTTATTATAATACTTATTTTAGTGAACTGCGATTTTCATCCCTCTAGTTTGTCCAAATCTGCAGTTTTAGTCCAGTAGTTTCAAATTTGCAATTTTCATCTATATTGTTTCATTTCACTTGCATGAGCAACAGGTTAATTGTAGACAAATGTGTCAGGAATGTGAGGTTGGCATGGAGATTGAGGGTAATGTGAAGCGGGATGAAGTTGAAAAGCTTGTAAGGGAGTTAATGGAGGGAATAAAGGGTGAGAAAATGAGAAACAAGGCTATGGAGTGGAAGAAAGCCGCGGAAATTGCGACGAACTCTAATGGATCTTCGTATTTGAATGTTGAAAAACTTGCTATGGAAATCACCATGCTGTCAAGAAACTAGATTCTCGTTTTTCTTGGTGTAATTTTTGTTGGCCATGTATGTTAAATGTGTCCAACACCAAAAAATTATATTGAAGTCTTCTAATATCTCAAATAATATTTAATGTAATAATTAGTTTATTATTATAAGATAAGTTAGTCTTATTTTTTTTAATTCTATTTGTTTTGGATTCAAATTGTGTATTTGAGTTAGTATAGGATTAGAAACTGTGGGTTTATATATACCATTGGTTCAATGTGTTAGTAATTATTAAGTTTTTCTTGTTTGTCGTTTTCTTAATAAAAGAATCGTAGAGAGTTCTAGAATCTTATGTTCGTATTCTTGATTCGCTTGCTCAAAGTTTAACAAGTGGTATCAGAGCTTAGGGCTCGTACCGGGAAGCGGTTTGAAGATCGGGGCAGCCTCCACCGGCGAGTGTGTCAGTCGGTGGAGAGCATGCGTGAAAGAAAGGCTTGGGTCACAACTAGAAGACTAACAGCGACACACAGTAGACAGAGACGGTGAGGTGTTTCGCGTCAATCATTGTCGTGCGGGAGTGCCGCTTATGACGACACGGGTGACTGGTAATGAATATATGGTTTTCTTTTTCGTAAGTCAATTAATAAGAAACGCTCTTCAAACGAACCATGAGTCGGTACGCGTATGTTGCGTTGTTACAGATACCCACTTCCAAGTTTTAGGTCCGTCGATGTAATAAAGGTGATATATGGTGTTGGTCAATTTTGGTTGGCTAATGGCTCATGTCATGAAGGGTCACCATGGAGCAATAGGCCGATTAGTTAACTTTACATTACTTTTGAATGGTGATTTAAGTGTGAGATTGAGCCAAGTCGGTGAAGTATCAAGTAGTAGCGAAAAAAAAGAAGGTTTTTCCCATACGTTGGTTTTCTTAATGAGTTGAATTATTTGTATGTCAAATAGTAATCTGGAGTGTTCAAATAAATGGCGTGCAACCATTCTTTTACCTCTGGTTCATACAACAAAAGTAATTAAAGTTGGAATTTTCGGAACGGAACCGACCACAGAAAGTTTCTAATCGAAGGTGTGTCCGTGTTTCAATCACCGTAAATTTCCGATCAAATGTATCCAGGTTCCGGTAGTAGTTGATAGTGGATCAGAGGATGTTACGAGGCTGCCTTGACAATAAAAAAAGAGGTTACGAGTAACAACGGAAACAGGCTGTCATATAGGGACAGCAAGCGCGAACGTTTGGGTTCGAATTTAAGAACAAAACAAGTAATGGTGAGGGAGTTAGAAGGTGGTTTGAGTTCGCCGGTATAATGGAGTGTGACAAGGTTGTGTGTCAACTTTGTTTTGGTGTTCATCGAGTTAAAGGTTTCAGTGATGACGTGTCGTCACCGTGTGTCGGGATGGTTAAAACTTTGTGTGCCGAGCAGTTATGATGTGCCATCACCGTGTGTCGGGATGGTTAAATCTCCTTATGTCGAGCAAGGATGTTGTGCCATGATCGTGTGTCGGTATGGTTAAATCTCCGTGTGTCGGGATGATAGAATATCCGTGTGTCGGGGTAGTTTAGTGGGTTGGATCAATGACCCAATAGTCCCGAGTGGTAGCGTCACCGAACTGTCTAAACTAGACATCGACATCATATGTCCGGGGCCCGGATTCGGGACCAAAACCATGGCGTATGGAGCTGCAACGACTCAAGGTGTTTTGAAGTTGCATGGGAGCTATAAAAGTGCTTAAACAGGTGGTCAAGTGGTACCAAATAGTAGCGGTTTTGGACTGCAAATCAGGACCACAAATAAGAGAACAAGTTCCATAAGATCGGGTGTGATATTGGGGCTGAACCGGCATTTACGAACTGTGTGTTCACAGAGCGTCGAAGATGATCAAGGCATGCGATAAGGCTGTTTGGAGGTGAGTTGAATATATCCTAGATCTTGTGTAGATTAAGGAGTAACGAACTGAGACGCAACTTCGTGTGAAGGCGTGTGATGAGTCCAAGAATCAAGTCCAAAGAGATACGGGTGTTGCGGGCCATGAATGACCTTGGAGGAACAAGTATGAATCTAGAGAGAGTGTTGGAATTCAACGTTTGAGCCGATGTCGGAAGACGTGACCTATTTTGTTGAGTCGCCGGTTGTTTCAAGTCGAGGTGCTTCGTGTGTGTCACGGTTACAAGAAGTTTGGTGTTGAGAGGAAGTGTTAAACGTGTCAAACACCAAAAAATCAAATTGAAGTCTTCTAATATCTCGAAGAATATTTAATATAATAATTAGTTTATTAAAATAAGATAAGTTAGTCTTATTTTATTTAATTCTATTTGTTTTGGATTCAAATTGTGTATTCGAGTTAGTATAGGGTTAGGAACTGTGGGTTTATATATACCATTAGTTTAATGTGCTAGTAATTATTAAGTTTTTCTCATTTGTCGTTTTCTTAATAAAAGAATCGTAGAGAGTTCTACAAATCTTGTGTTCGTATTCTTGATTCGCTTGCTCAAAGTTTAACAATATATAATTATGCATGAGGAAAAATAAAAGTTCAGGTGCATGCATGGAAGAAGATAAGGATACGTGATCAGCTTGTTTATTTAGATCTTGAATTCAATAACTAACGACGGTTATGCTTGGCCGAGTTACTAGACTTTTTAATTTTAGTTTATGATATTTAATCGCCTCATTGATAAAATGATAACACTTTTGTTATTTTCTTACGGATCGAAAATAGGACCAATTTTGATTAATCTATATTGGGATAAATGAAAATATTTGGTTGTTTAATTGTTTGGTGTTTGGTTCCTGCCCTTGCTACTGTCTCGGTAGAAAGTGTTTTGGTTTTTTTAAATGAAATTTGCAGTTCGAAATAAAAATACTAAGGGTATGTTGGTTGGAAGTAATGGAATGAAGAGAGAATGGAATGAGAGATGGAATGAAATGAAAAAGGGAATGAAAAAGATCATTACCATTCCTTTGTCTTGTTTGGTTAACCTATGGGAATGAAATGAATAATTACTTTATCTTGTTTGGTATCCAAAAAATTGTAGGAATGAAATAGAAATAATAAAAATATTCCTATCTCAAAATATATTTTTTTACAAAAAAAAGAAGCTGAAATGGCAACGGTGGTGGTGTTAGCTCCGCGACGAAAATGATGGTGGTGGCGGTTAGGTGGGGTGGTTGTGGTGGTGGGGGGTGGCGGTAGTAGCATTGGTAGTGATGTCGATAGTAGGGTGGCGACGAAGGTGGTGGTGGTCAGGCAACGACAGTGGTGGTTGCGGTTATGGTCAGGTGGCGGTGGTAACGCTGGTGGTAAAGTGGTGGTGGCGGAGGTGGTGGCGACGGTGACGATGTCGGTCAGGTGGTGGCGATGGTAGTGGTGGTCATTGTTGTTAGGTGGTGGTGATGTTGAGAAAGTAAGGTGAGAGAATAATGGAATGAAAAAAAAAGGTGTATGAAGGAATAGTTTTGATGGAATGGGATTCCATGTGTAATGGATGATTCCATTTCATTAAGTAACCAAACATCACTTTCTTTATTTTCACGTAATGAATCAATTCATTCCCACTTTCATTTATGTATACCAAACGTTACCTAAAAACTTACACGATGTGTGGTAGTTATATAAAAGGTAAAAACGTTTATGTCACGTTATTGTGCACATAAGAGCTCTCACTAATCTTTTCTTAAAAAAACGTGTAGTGGTGTAACTAACAATATAATTATTTTTTAATATTTTCTTTTTATATACCATGGCATGTATCTAAGAAATATGTACTTGGCAAAAAGTAAAGAAAAAATCAAAAGAAATTTAGTTACCAGAAGACAAAAGTGAAACCGAAGGAAGACATCAGCGCATAGATTGGTCTTGCTGACGGGCACATTAGCCGTGGTTCTCCCTGATGCAAGAAACTTAGACTCCCAATTGGCCAGAATCTGACAGACCTGGCAAGATTCTTGAACTCCACTGGTTTCCATTTAATGGCGTTAGTCTCACCGGTGCAGGGACCACCGTATCTTTACTATGCTTAACACCACCCTTAGAGGTTCCTACGTTGACACTTTAAAAAACTAATTTCGAGAAGAAATAGAAGAAAGGTGAAAGATACCAAGGAATTGTCGCAAGAAAAATTGAGAAGATGAAGGAAAATAACCGGTTCATCAGAGGATCGTCCTTTTTATAGGCATCACAATTAATTCGAGACGAAATTTTCGGGGAAATGTGCACCATTACATGGGTGAGCTCCAATGAGAATGTGACACGTCAAAAAGTAAGTGAAATCACATGCGGCAGAAAGACCGGCAAGCCCGTCATCTCCTTGCTACAGCCACTAAATGTTACTATTGCTTGATCAAATAATTGACCACCAACCATTCTATATGTGCGCAATAAGCTTTTGAAAACTTGGCTTGAAATTTGGATGACACGAGGCAACCATGTAACTCACGGGGCCAATGCGATTCACTCATGCAATCGATTCAATCCAAAAGCGAAAAAATTAAATCAGTTGCAACATAGCCCATATGACGCACTACATGACCTTCCTCAAGACGTGGCACAACCCAAAGAAAGGGCATATGTAGGTGTAGGGTACGTCAAACCCGGTACGACCTTTTATTTATTACATAATATATTATGTTTATTACATTATTATTATTGTCTACTAATTAGGCCCATTGGGCTGGGGTTTGTGGAGGTAACCCCTAACCGGGCCTAGCCCAATAAAGGTTAGGGTTCATGATGGTAGCCATGGAGTCCTATATAAGGAGCCTTTATCATTCATTGAAAGAACCTTCTCTTGGACCCTTGGCTCCCATATATTTTTGTGTCTGTAAACAAGAGTTCATTCTCTTAGCAGTCACCTCCACTCCTCCACTTTTATATGGCAGATCTGAGCAACCGGAGAAGAATATCAAGGCGGTGGTTCGTTCATATTGAAGACCGGGGAACTTGGACATGGATCCAACCCGGATCCATTCCATGTTTCTTCATTGGCACCATCCGTGGGACACGACAACGAATCACTCTTTGTTTTTCATCTCGGTCCTCCGATCTGTTCATCAAATACTCTAGATCTACGATCTCTTATTGCAGATCTGTTCTATGGAAGTCCAAAAATCCATAGATCTGAAAAATACTTCCAGATCTGGAAGTATACAAGAAGAAACACTACCAAACTTTAGGGGAAACCCCTAGATCTGTGTTTTTTCGGAGTGACATATGCGAGATCTAGTTCTGATTTATTCAGATCTGAGTTTGATTATGGTTGGATGTGTTTGTATGAGTGGCAGTTTTTGATATACGTATTTGAGTTTTGGGAAAGTGGATTATGCACACAAGGTGTTTGAAGAAATGCCTGAACCGGATACGGTTTCGGGTAAAAATCATTCCAGATCTGTGGTTACCAGCTATTATCTCCTTAAGCGTATCCTTCAGATATGCAATAATGAGTTATGATCTGCATTCATTGTTGAAGGAATCTTTTGTCCTTTTCCCCAAAACAAAAATTGGGAGCAACAAAAGTGGAATACACTTACGTCCAAATTTGTTCATGTGTGTTGATGATGTCACTAACATCCGCTTTCACATCATATATCATCCGTATCATCAGCTGTAGTCCGTATTTTCCACCAACCTATGCTCGGGTTCCAACATGTCAATCATGGTTGCTGTGATTTGTGAATCACACACAGGCTTTGGTGGACTAACTTTGGTCACCACGTGTCGTGTAGACGCTCCCGTGGTCAATTCTGGCTTCCGCGGATCGCTAACCAAGCTCCCGCATGTCATTCCCATCGTGCGCGAAGCATTAGCAAAGCTTCCGCGAGCCACGAGCTAAGTTCCCGCGAGGTGTTATCAAAGCCTTGAGGGTCAACTTCAGCTTCCATAAGATAAGCTTCGCGAGCCGTAAGCAAAGTTCCCGCGAGGGGTAATCAAAGCCTTGAGAGTCAACTTCAGATTCCGCATGCGCGCTTCCGGCGATTACACTCCGCCATAGCGGGCTATGCGAGCTCCCGGCGATTACTCTCCGCCATAGCGGGCCACATGCGCGATCCCGGCGATTACTCTCCGCCATAGCGGGCCACATGCGCACTCCCGGCGATTACTCTCCGCCATAGCGGGCCAAATGAGCGCTCCCGGCGATTACACTCCGCCATAGCAGGCCACATGCGTGTTCCGGCGATTCACGCCACAGCGGGCCGCATGCACGCTAAATCATAACTAACGGATCACTTCTGTGCTACCGCAAATCCATGACGAGCCGCATGCGCGTTCCGACGATTTACGTCATAGTGGGCTGCATGCGCGCTAAACGATAAATGGTGGATACTGTTCCGCAACCACGAGGGCGGGTTCTCACGCACTACCATTCCACATCCATGCATGCGTGTTGGTAGTTCAACGTCACAGCGGGCTGCATGCGCGTTACAGGCGATTCAATTATGCCATAGCGGGCCGCATGCGCGCTCCAGGAGATTAAACTCCGTCACGGCTAGCCATTTGCGTTTTGGCAGACCAAAAAACTTGGCGGATTACCTTGTTATTGTGTATCATCAACAACATGCCGAGCCAAAAAGGCGGGTCATAATTGACATTGGCGGATTACTTGTTATGTACGCTCCGGCATACTAAGTATAGTTTCAAGAGTCGAGTGCAAGATGTGACGCTATAAACCACCCAACATGTGACTTAAGCACTTTTTGCATGCATGTTTTGACGTGCTAAAACTGTCACTACGACCCGACGTGTCAATACCGACCATTATGGGCCACATGCGTGTCATGGAAAGTTAGCAAAACTCAGCCACTTACATGTTCAGAGGAACCAAGCTTAGAGAACTTTTGTATCTTCCACGATGGGCCCAAGTAGTCCTCGTTTATGCACTTACAAGGGTGGCGGGTGCAAAATGAAATTGAAGTTCATCATTTAGGTGCTCCAGAATGCTAAACTCAGTCACCGCGGGCAACGTGAAAAATATTGGCGGGAAATTTTCTGTCTTCCGCGAGCCGCGAAAAAACTTACGCGGGTTGATTGCACCATATTGGCGGACCATTTTCTGTCTTCCGCAAACCGCGAAAAAGCTTCCTCGGTTTGATTATGACTCTCGCGGGTCGCAAGAAAAGCATCCGCGGTTTGATTGCACCATATTGGCTGGCCACTTTCTGTCTTCTGCGAGCCCGCGAATAAGCTTCCGCGGGTCAATCTCAACTCCCACATGCAAGTTCCGGCGGGTCACTACCGGCCCGCGGATCAAGTATACAACTTAAGCGTAACATTCGCGGGTCAAATCTAGCCACCACGAGCCGCATGGGTGCCATGCAGACCACTTATACGAGCCAAGCGGACGCTTAGATACGCCGAATGAGTGTCATCCGCGGGTCATTTATGTACTCCGGTGAGTCACCAACAATAGTTGCGGGTCAATCCCAATCCCCGTATGCAAGTTTCGGCGGGTCACTCCCGCCCCGCGGATCATGTAAAAACTTCAAGTAAAGCAATGGCGGGCCAGCATTAGATCCCATTGTTACATGCACTTGAGAACCAGCAAAACACACCGCGGGCCAGTTACGAGCTCACAACCTCAGGCACAGCGGGTCAATGACGCACTATCACGGATCAAATCCGGCCAGCACATGTCATAACGCGGATCACTCGCGTGTACCTGTTCGTCAAGAAATGGATCATGGAAAGCCATATTAGCTCTGCGTGAGTGGAGCCGTCGGCAACGGGTCATGTATGATTTCTGGCGGGCCAAAAAACCGCTCCGCCATGCTTCATCCTCCTGAGAACGATACTCTTTAAAACTTCCAGAGTTTGGAATGGCCATATTTTGCTTTGATTCAATAATATCTAAGCCTAAATCGTGACTCTTCAAATCAAAAGGGGAATGATTAAATGACATAGTAGCATTCAATCAACTGACAACATCACGTGTGGCAGAGACGTCAAGGTGAAACAGAATTGTTTTGTAAGTGAAGAGGTAGGTCCCAGCAAAGCCATGTTGGACTCGCAAGACTCACCTTGAAGAGGGACGTCTGCGCAAAGACCAACTGGATCCGCAGGACCCACCATGCTCAGAGAGATGAAGACCTTACACGCAGTAAGCCAGCTGTTCCCGCAGGAAAGCCTCCCTTGGTAAAGTACCCTGCCTGTTCCCGCAGCTGCGGATACAAGCCAAGGAGGGCTACCCGCACTAACAGTAAGGCTACACGCATAAGGCACTAACTCTTATACTTCAGTAATGTCACCTGAAGAAGGAATGAGCATGGCGGGAATATTCCCGCCCAAAAGAGCCAGTCCGTACGCTTCTAGAAGATCTTTTATACTATACCTACCAAGGTATGGACAAATAGACAAGATCTGGCAAAAGCAACCCATGAACCAATCACAGGGTGACAGCTCACCGACAATAGTACGAGGAGCAGCACGTTCTAGTACAAAATGTCACTATCAGCCGCTGCCTACCCACCAACTCCCATCGTGGCACGAACATAGTCCGTAGTTGGTGGAAAAGGAATATTATACAGCTGGCCATACCTGCTTGGAAACCTACCTTCGGCTATAAATACTCCAACACCTTGGAACGGTATCATCATCTTATCTTCTCTAGCTATTTCTCTCTATATACACTTATATTCAGAGCAATCTAGTCTGATTCTCACGCCAGAGGGTGGTCACAAGGAGGAACCCTCCCCCTCTCAGTGACGAGCTCACGGTGTCTGTTTTGCAGGTCAAGAAGAATAACCATCTTTGCTGGACCTAACCCTCGTGGGAAACATCTACTTAACCCCCAGATTATCCTTAATCTGCCGGGGTCATTTAGTGTTTCTTCATTGGCGCCATCCGTGCATTAAGCTAGAACTAATTCTTTTTCTCAGTTTTTTCAAACTTCTGGAAAGATGGTTAAGGTTACTCCGACGCCAAGGCCACCGAGTGACCAAGAAACTCCGGTAACCACAACCCCAGCTACTGGGGGAAACACCGGTGAATACACGATTTTTACGAACAATACCCCGGTTACCCAAGCGGGGGCAAGTGCAGTAAACAATCCTCCCCTGGGATTCATTGATACCCAGTTGGAGAAACAACAGACGAGGCTTCCCCGCCAAACACTAGAACAAGTTAAAGCTTGGGCGGAAGCACGTCAGAAAGAATTCCAAGCCGAGTTGGATGAACGTTTACGTTCACTCCAACAGGCCAATGACGAATTCGGAAGCATTCGACAACAGCTCAACATGAGCAATGATTGCGAGTATGCGGATGATGAAGATTGGGAAGAATCTGACGGTGACGAAAACCCTCGTCATAAGGCGAAAGGGAAGCGTAAAGAAGACTTCCACTCGAAGAGAAATTTCGAGGAAACCTTCAAACCAAAGAACACGGGGGGAAACCCACGTGACTTCTCCAAAACTTTCAGACCAACTGTTGCGAATGCGGGAACGTTCAAATTCGCAAGGGACATTGCGGAAGCAATCGCTTCAAAGAGTGCCAAACAGATGTCCAACATAGGCACTTACGATGGCATATCTGACCCGGACGATCACCTGAATAGATTTATAGCGGGGGCAACCGTCAGTAATTGGACGGAACCCACGTGGTGTTACATGTTCCAAATGAAGCTCGTCGGGGCAGCCAGAGCGTGGTTTGATCGTCTACCGGTCCACCACATCTATGATTGGGCAGACTTCCAGCACAAGTTCAGCCAGCACTTCAATCCTCAACTGCGTCCGAGAGGAAGACGAATCTTTGCTAGACTTCATCACTCGCTTCAACTCAAAGAAGCTAAGTCTGGGCACCATTAGCGAAGATCTTGTTCGCGCCGCTTTCATCCAGGGCGCTGAGTACCCAGAGCTCATCCGCACGTTGACGGGTAAAGATGGCATGCCATCCACGTGGGATGCCATCATGACGGCAGCTAAACGCTTCGCCGAGACGGAGAAGCAACTGGGTAGAAATCTTCCTCAGAGCACAAACCTCTACACGCAGAGAACAAGAGAAAATAACGTTCGTACCGCCTGACAAAATAAGAAGAGGAAGCTTGGTATTTGGCAGTTAAGGATAAACTTCGACACCTCATCCGGCTCTCGCCCTCTCTTAGGCGGAAGGGACAACACGCACCCGTCGAACCGGAATCCCAGATGGACGCCACTCACCAAAAGCGTCACCGAGATATTTGCCACCGAGAAACTCCCATGGCCAAAAGCTCCAATAATCCGACAGCGTCATAACGCTGATCAGAGCAAATCCTGTGACTTCCACGGGACCAAAGGCCACACCACGGAGGAGTGCACATCTTTAAAGGATATCGTCGAAACATTCGTCAAAGATGGGAAACTCACACACCTCGTAGCGTCAATCAAGAACAGAGGGAGGAATGACAATCGGTACAAAGACAATGGACGAAAGCCCGTCGACATCAGCATTCACATGGTTCATGGCAACGTCAGAGGAAGAAAACGACGAACAACAGAGCCAAGTGCGTGGAAGGAAGCTGAAGTGCGCTTCCCGCGTGTGCCAGGAGGGCCCAACAAAGAAGGCCCCATAGTCATCAAAATCCAGCTGGGGCACTACATCACCTCCCGCACTCTTCCTGATAACGGCGCTTCGTCAACGGTCATGTACAGGCAGTTCTTCGACAAGCTAGACGACGAAGACAAAGAACGCCTAGAAACGGTTTAAGCCTCGATGGAAGGGTTCGATGGCAGCACAAACACCCCTTTGGGTATCCTATCTTTCCCCGTCACTCTCACGGACTGGAAGTACTCCCGCACAGAAGACGTGGACTTCGTCGTAATGAGGAAGCCACACCACACATACGACATTCTCTTCGGGAGAGATGAGATGGCAAGATTTAATGCCGTGGTGTCTTCGGTCCGTGGCATGATGGGATGGCCAACAGCTGAGGGTGTCGCGATGATCACGGGTATTCCCCAGGTATGCATCGCATCTGTCTCATCTAAACCCATACCAAAGATGTCTAAACCAACCATTACCGAGCCGAAAGAATGGGACTTTAATGGCAAGCACCCTGACCAGGCCGTTACCGTTGGCCCAACTATCACTAATCCCACGCGCACCTTACTCAAACGCTTATTGCAAAAAATGCTGACATCTTCGCGTGGACACTAGCTGACATGACTGGTGTACCCCGAAGTAAGGCGGAGCATAAGCTCAAGTGTGACCCGGCTTTTACGCCGGTCATACAAAAGCGTCGCGTAATGGGTGCGGAACAGGCTAACGCGTGTAGAACCCAAGTCAAGGAACTCCTTGACGCAGGCATCGTACGCGTTAGTAAATATCAAACATGGGTTGCAAATCCCGTCATGGTACCGAAATCCAACAAACAATGGCGCATGTGCATAGATTTTAAAGACCTAAACAAAGCATGCCCCAAGGATTGTTACCCGTTACCCGAAATTGACCTTAAGGTAGATTTGTTAGCACCGTTTCACCTTAAATGCTTCCTTGATGCGTATAAGGGATACCATCAAATCCACATGGCCGTTGACGATCAGGACAAAACCGCATTTCGGACGCCCGATGGCACATTTTGTTACCAAATGATGCCATTCGGACTTAAGAATGATGGGTCCACGTACCAACGCCTGATGGACAAAGAGTTCCATGCCCAAATCGGGAGGAACTTAGAAGTTTACATGGATGACTTGGTCATCAAAAGCCTTGAGCCAGAGACGATGTTGACAGACATCGAAGAAACTTTCAACACGCTCAGAAAAATAAACATGAAGCTCAACCCGAGCAAGTGTTCCTTTGGGATGGAAGAAGGGAAGTTCTTAGGAGTCATCGTTTCCAAAGATGGCTTCAGAGTGAACCCTGAAAAGGTCGAAGCCATTATGAAAATGGAATCACCTACTACCATCAAACAGGCTCAGACACTGAATGGGACGACTAGTCGCACTTAACCGCTTTTTGGCAAACCATGCGGATAGGTCATTCCCATTCGTGTTAACATTGAGAAATTGCTTGAAGAAAACGCACTTCCGCTGGACACCAGAAGCGGAAGCAGCTTTTCAAGAGATTCGGTCACGCTTGATCGAACTCCCAACGCTCATAGCACCAGAAGTGGGGGAGGAATTAATTCTCTACCTCTCCGCCACAGACAGAGCAACCGGGGCAGTATTACTAGTAGAACGAAAAGGCATCCAGATGCCCATCTACTATGTAAGCCGCGTCTTAACGGACGTGGAAACCTGGTACTCTACCCTGGAAAAATTAGTCTTAGCACTTGTACAGGCTTCACGCAGGCTAAGACGATATTTCCAAGGTCACCCAATCACCATTCTCACCAACTTTAAACTTGCAAACGTTCTAGGCAAACCCGAGTTGTCGGGACGCCTAGCCAAATGGGCAATTGAGTTGGTGGAATACGCGATAAAGTACAAGCCAAGACCAGCCATAAAAGGCCAGGTCTTGGCCGACTTTATTGCGGAAGTCCCCGCATCGCGGGAAAAAGAGTGCCAGGAAGAGGCTCAACCCTCTCCAGCACAAGACATTAACGATGTCCGACGACTCTATACTGATGGAGCAGCCAACAACGAAGGTTCAGGCGCAGGGTTGAAACTAATTAACCCGGCAGGCCAAGAATACACTTACGCTATTCGGCTTGATTTCCCAAGTACGAACAATGAAGCGGAGTACGAAGCATTCTTGGCCGGATTAAGAATTGCGCCTAAGATGGGAGTGAAAAACTTGGAAGCCCACGTGGACTCCATGCTAGTAGCCAACCAGATAAACGGGACGTACACGGCCGTGAATGACATAATGGCCCTGTACCTTGCGCAAGCCAAAACCCTTATGCGCGATTTTAACGATTGCAAAGTTGTGCACATCAAGCGAAGCGAAAACAAATCTGAGGATGCGTTAAGCAAGCTTGCATCGTTAGCCTTCACCCACTTGGGAAAGGACATCCGCGTTGAACTTCTTGGAGCACCATCAGTCCCGCACAAGGAAATTTGTGTCATCCAAACCGGCACGAAAACATGGATGACACCAATCATAAATTACCTTGCAGCGGGTATACTACCAGAGTCGAAGACACAGGCAAGAAAGATACGCTGTAAATCACTGAACTATCAACTTGTTGATGACATACTTTACAGGCGTAACTTTCTTGGCCCACTCCTCAGATGCGTTGATGATCAAGATGCCGACTACCTCCTCAGGGAAGTATACGAAGGCATCTGTGGAGTACACGCAGGTCCACGCGCAGTTATAGCTAAGCTAAACAACGCGGGATACTTTTGGCCGGGGATGCACACGGATGCGCTGGCCTACATTAGAAAATGTAGGTCCTGCCAGCTTTACGCACCCAACACGCGCCCGAAGAACGAACTTGTTCCAGTCACTTCTTCATGGCCATTCCAGAAGTGGGCCATCGATGTGACAGGCCCATTTCCCACAGCAGCAGGGAACGTTCAGTTCCTAGTGGTAGCCATCGACTACTTCACCAAGTGGATAGAAGCAAAACCCTTAGCCCAAACAACCGCAAAACATATCAAAAAATTTATTTGGGAATTTATTATTTGTCGTTTTGGACTTCCACATAATTTGGTGAGCGATAACGGCACCAACTTTGCTGACCAGAAGCTACAAAAGTGGCTGAAAGAGCTTCAAATCACCCACACCTTTACCTCAGTGGCACACCCGCAGGGTAATGGTGAGGTGGAAAGAGCAAACAAGAGCATCGTCGACGGCATAAGAAAAGACTCTTGGAGCATAGATCCGGCTGGGTGGACGAAGTTCCACATGTCCTTTGGGCAAACAGAACGCTGAAAAAAGCAAGCACGGGCGAGACTCCGTTCAGCCTCACCTATGGCACTGAAGCCATGGTTCCAGTCGAGATTGGTCTACCCTCACCAAGAGTCATAAATCAACTAGAAGACAATGATGCGGAAAGACGGTTAGACCTTATGCTAACCGAAGAGCGCAGAGACCTAGCCGCAGCGCGTGAAGAGAACTACAAGCGACAAATGCAAAAGTACTACAACACGCGGGTGAAACTCTGCAACTTCAATGTCGGAGACTACATACTGCGTAACAACGAGGCTTCGAACCAAGAGCGCCCAGGAAAGCTGGCCCCGGTCTGGGAAGGGCCATACATTATTAAAGAAGTTTTGGGAAAGGGCGCATACCGGCTCGAAAGGCTCGATGGCACCCCATCCCAAGAACATGGAATGGAGCTCAATTACGCAGATGTTACATGTAGATCAATTCCAAACTTGTAAAGAAAAGGCCTAGAGCCACTTCTAATGGAAATGATTCTCCTTATCACATTGTGTTGATAGTCTTACCTTTATACTTATGAACTGACCACACTGATATGCCGGTATTCACCGCATAAATAAGTGAGGGAGGAAGTAAGTCGTTGCGTGTGGAAAGCGGCACAACCCGCATAAACACAAAAACAGTAAATATTTCTAAGGGGAAGATGAGGAAAACCTTCACGCAGGCCAGATATAGATAAAGTTTGGTCATCCTACTAAGTGAAAGTGACGGTCCTACCCGCACAATCATGATAGAGGAAACAGAACATTAACCTATTATCTAACACGCGTCGAAAGGTTAACTTATTCAAAACACTTAGAAAATTGCTAAGTTAAACTAAAATATGCATGAGCAAATCATATAATGTTTACATGGCAAGGCGTTAACAAAACATTTATATTCACAATAAAAGTTGTTCAAACATTACAAAATGGCTAGGTATCTACCCGCCTACAAAAAATACAAATCTATCCTAACGGTTGGAAGGAATCTCAAGATTCAAGCTTCGGGACCACTTCCTCCAAACCCACTTGAACCCGCACCATCAGTCGGCTGCGGTGGTTCGAGGAAAGCTTTGAGAACCTCTAGCCCGTCATCAGCAGCAGCAAATTCATTCACCTTCTCCACAACCGGATGCGGGAAGGCAGCATACTGGTTCACAGCTTGGTCATAGGCAGCTTCAGTTTCAACATCGTGTAAAGGAAAATTGGAAGGCGGGATGCCTTTCTCTGCAAATCCTAGACCAAGCAAGAAACCAGCCTTCTCCCCATCCTCATGAGAAGCGTTGAGGGCTGCGCTCATGGCATCATCATAGGATGTGTTCGCGAATATCCGATGCACAATCTACAATAAAATATATATATAAAAAACTTTTCTAAGTATAAAAAAAAGCGCAAAGCAAAGAAATTATGGAGCTATGCGTACATGCGGCAACGCTTCTCATAGAAGCCAATCCTTATTGGATAGAGCTTCTTGAAGGGTAGCTTGAGCTTGATCGCTGGCGCGTTCGGCTTCATTCTTGTTGAGGTTGGCAAGCAACATGTCCTTGGCACAACCCTCTGATCCAAGAGCTCCTGTAGCTTCTTGGCATCCTCTAAAGCCAAAGCCTCATGAGCCTGCTGAAGCTTCTCCAGTTTGGCTTTAAGCTCTTCATTCTCAGCGCGCAGAGGCTCAGCAACGGCTTCAGCTTTGGTGGCCCTTTCGGTTGCATTACGCGCAGTTTCATTGGCTAACCTAAGCTGTTCGTTAACAGCTTGAGTAGCCTTGGAACGGGCCTCATGCCTGGCTTGGATCTCGGCCTCATGGTCCTTGAAGGCCTTTTCTTTTTCAGCAGCGGTGGCGGCAAGCTTCTTGTTCTCCTCCCGCAGCGATCGCACCTGAGCCACCTCCAGGCTACGCGCAGTCTTTAACTTGTCATTTTCGCGACAAAGTAACTCGACACGCGGCTGCATCCGGGCGAGAAGAATTCGAAGCTCGTTGGACAACCTGCCCTTCTGGTAGCTAGCCATAGCCTCCCCCTGTGCACCGCTTGGAGCGGCATGGCGCGCCCAGTCGACGCAGTCTGCAGCCGTCCTGAGAGTCGTGCCTCGGCGGATATTCCACCTTGGCGCATAGACCTCATTAGAATCTGAAACTACAACAAAAAACAGTTAAAGAAAAAATGAATCAGGAGGAATAACAGGCCAAAGTAACCCCACGCACCTGTAGGGTCGATAACAGGCTGATAGCCGCTAAACCCATCACCTAAACCTAAATGATATCCATCCAAGAGGTCAAGGAGATGGGAAGGAGGCAAAGGTTGGACTCCCTCATCAACAGAGGTAAGTCTAGAGGTCCCAACTCTAAACATACCTGAAGAACTGGCCCCACCAGAGGTAGTCGCTGACGCCGAATGTGACAATGCAGAAGCCAT
This sequence comes from Bidens hawaiensis, assembly GCF_021521415.1. Lineage (NCBI taxonomy): Eukaryota > Viridiplantae > Streptophyta > Magnoliopsida > Asterales > Asteraceae > Bidens > Bidens hawaiensis. The sequence continues at coordinate 56,763 of NW_027496169.1, forward strand.
TGAGGTAGACACCATCGGAGATGAACTCATTTGAGATGAACTCATAACCGTGGTAGCAGCCGCAGATGAGCTCGCGGAAAATGTCACCGCCGGTCCGGTGAAGGATGTAGTAAAGATGGCACTAACGGCCGGCGGAGATGACGTCATAACTGGAACAGTTGCTTCAACAGTATGAGCAACTGAACCAGCACCAGAAACAGGCGCAGCCGCCTGGGTCATCGCCTCGGATAGGTTGACCAAACCTATCGTCGTGGGTCCTGAACCGCTTCCTCCCGCACCGCTCTCGAAAGCGGATAAGTCCACTCCTGCATGAAGAAAAACAAAAGATATTAAAAACAAAGGCGGAAGGAAATGCGGAAAAGGTACACAAAAAATATACTTACTGGCTTTCTTGATCCTGAAAGACCTGACAGGCGGAGATAGACCCGATGAAACTGGCCTCTTCGCGCCAGTCACCTTCGCAGTGCTTGGTGGCTCGGAAGTGACAGCCGTTGTCTCAACCTCTGAGACAATGGTCTCGTCACCACCACCAAGGTTCCCCGCCACCTCCTCACTTTCAGTCTCGGAATCAGACTGATTCTCCAGGTCGACGACGGAAGCAACCTTCGCCTTGCCCTTCACGCCAGCAGCCTTCTTCTTCCTCACAAAGAAAGGCCCATCTGCGGATCCCTCATCAGAAGATGACAAAATCAGAGGAATTCCAGCAGAAGTTTGAGCATGGAAAGGACGAGTATTAAAGAACTCCTTACCTGGCCGAGTGGCGCTTAAAATTTCGTGGCCCGGCGGGTAGACCTCTACGAATCTATCCGCCGTCTGCTCCAAAATGGGCAACTCGTTCTCATCGAGATCACGAGTACCCAACCGTGCGGGACCACCAGTCTCCCGCTGATGCAAGAGCGACTGTAAGTCGTTCCCCTCTGAAATAATAAAAAAAAAAAGACAATGTTAGAAGAAAAACCCTAAACCAACACAAAAGATGGAGCATACCGTAAGGGATATAGTTCAAACCGTATTCAAGGACGATGGGTATATGCGGCGTCCCAGACCCGGCATCCTTCCACGCGCGGCTCATCCCAAGCAACACCATCCCAGACTCCGTGAAGCGATAAACCGGAGTCTGGATCTGGGAGATCTTGGCGAACCATTCCGTCTCCTGGTAATTGGAGGCGTGAATGTTAGGGAGTGCCCTCCCATTCTTGAATGTCATCGCGATGGGGACGACGCGAGCGGAGAGGTAGAAAAACTCCCGCTTTCAAGAACGAAGACTACGCTCAGTAGCTCAGATCTTCAACCCCTTGATCCGAGTAACAAGGGTATACCAGCCCTGGATGCACCTCCAGGTGTAGAAGGTCATCAGACGGTCGACGCGTGGCTCGATGTCCAAAATACGGCACACCTATTCGAAATGGCGAACTTTAGCAATCGCCATTGGGTGCACCTCCGTCAAATGAACACCGTGTTTCTCCAGAACACGGTACACGAACTTCGTTAATGGGAATCTTAGATTCCCATATAGGAAGAACGAAGCGTAAACCCCTATCTTGCCCTTAGGGGCATCGTACACCGTCTGGTTGGGCTCCGGAAACTCTGGCTCATACGGCTCCAGCATGAACTTCATGACGATGTAATGGTATACATTGACAGAAAGAGTACACTGGCACTCGCCAGCAGTACTCTTATCGTCCTTATCGGACGTAGACGTCGGGTTCTCGAAGTAAACGTCAGACTCCTCGACGTTAACCTCAGGATCATGAGTAGAAGAAGACATTTTTTTAATGTTAAAGAAAGCGGTTTCAGGAGAATGCTCGCCGGAAAAGATGAGTATTCGTCGGAAATCGCATAAAAGGAAAAGAAGAGTGAAGTGAAGGTATGGGATGAGATACACTCTCTCCCCCCTTATATACTCATCGCAATGAATGCGATGAATTTAATGCGGAGGAGAGAGAGAGCGCAGGTGCAATGAAACGGCGACACGTGTGGATAAAGCAAGCTGGCAACAGGTGTCGGAATGGCGCGTGACATGAAACTCGAGCCCACGCGCCTGAAAAAGCGTCCTGATTGACCACATGGTCGTCATAATTTCCTGCACGTCCTGAAACCGTCAGAAGACGCCAACGTCCCTTCAACCGTTTGGACTGTCCTTATCCTTTCACCAACTCTCCGAATTCCAAAAAGATTCAAAAATAAGAGGGAATATACCCCCTTACCTTGGAAAACAAGAAACCGTAAGACAAGTGCGGGTACAGTGTCAAGGCGAAACCCTTCACATACTTAGCACCTGCAGGGAATTGAAACCAAGAAGGATCTTATGGGCCATGCTTGCGGAAAGAGAAATAGCACCCCCGCATGGCGGGAACGTTGAGAACTAGATTGTTTGAAGCTTCAAGGTGGAATTGGTTGTTTAACATAACTGATCACTATGTCAAACTACCAAAACCTCGTGGAGAATCTACACAAGTGAAACTCAATGCTCCCGACATGCGAGGAGGTTACACACCTACCCGCATCATATCCAAAGATCAGGCAGAAAAGTCGGGAATTTCTGCAAGTGACATTAGGAAAACTGCGGGAAGAATCCCCACGGAAAACCTTAAAAAACGAAAAACCCTTTTCAAAACCCCTTGCTTAAAGTCCAAAAGTTCCCCTCATTAACAATTCATGAGAAGAACAATGGATTGGGGGGGCTTGAAGAGGTAGGTCCCAGCAAAGCCATGTTGGACCCGCAAGACTCACCTTGAAGAGGGACGTCTGCGCAAAGACCAACTGGATCCGCAGGATCCACCATGCTCAGAGAGATGAAGACCTTACACGCAGTAAGCCAGCTGTTCCCGCAGGAAAGCCTCCCTTGGTAAAGTACCCTGCCTGTTCCCGCAGCTGCGGATACAAGCCAAGGAGGGCTACCCGCACTAACAGTAAGGCTACACGCATAAGGCACTAACTCTTATACTTCAGTAATGTCACCTGAAGAAGGAATGAGCAGGGCGGGAATATTCCCGCCCAAAAGAGCCAGTCCGTACGCTTCTAGAAGATCTTTTGTACTATACCTACCAAGGTATGGACAAATAGACAAGATCTGGCAAAAGCAACCCATGAACCAATCACAGGGTGACAGCTCACCGACAATAGTACGAGGAGCAGCACGTTCTAGTACAAAATGTCACTATCAGCCGCTGCCTACCCACCAACTCCCATCGTGGCACGAACATAGTCCGTAGTTGGTGGAAAAGGAATATTATACAGCTGGCCGTACCTGCTTGGAAACCTACCTTCGGCTATAAATACTCCAACACCTTGGAACGGTATCATCATCTTATCTTCTCTTGCTATTTCTCTCTATATACACTTATATTCAGAGCAATCAAGTCTGATTCTCACGCCGGAGGGTGGTCACAAGGAGGAACCCCCCCCCCCTTCTCAGTGACGAGCTCACGGTGTCTGTTTTCCAGGTCAAGAAGAATAACCATCTTTGCTGGACCTAACCCTCGTGAGAAACATCTACTTAACCCCCAGATTATCCTTGATCTGCCGGGGTCATTTAGTGTTTCTTCAGTAAGTTTCATAACAGACCCTCAACTTTCGTACTCATTTATTTTAAGAAAGAAGCTATTAAAATAAGGGTTTGAGTTATTTGCACTTCGCCCTTTCACTTTACAACGAGTGGTAACGTGATTGAAGTCTATTACGGAAGTTTCCCTCGTTCAACTTATTTACGTTGGTTCACAAAGCTCTTCTAGTTTCCGCGGATCACCTAAAAATCTCTGAGCAAGACAATGGCGGGTCGTTTCAGCTTCCGCGCCATAGCTTTCGCAGACCCGTGAAGGTTTCGATAAAAACAAGGGTGGGTCATTTCCGGCTTCCGCGGTCATAGCTTCTAGCTTCTGCGGATCATGCAAATACGCCGGGCAAAGTTACGGTGGGTCAATTCTGACTCCCGCGGACCAAACGTTCTCTCGAACCAACTAACAACTAAGACCGCGGGCCACAAGCAAAGCTTCCGCAGGTCAAGTGAACTATAGCGGAACAATTACGGGTCAATTTTGGTTCCCGCTGATCACACAGAAGTTATTAGCAAAACAATGGAGGGTCAATTTGAGCTTGCTCAGACAGCGAGAAAAGCTTTGGCTAGTGAGCCACGGCTTCAGCGAAACTCCATGCGGGTCATGTAGGAATCATAACCGCGGGCCATATATGAATCATACGGGTCACGTATGTGCAACGGTGGACTAAACATCAGTCACCACAGATTTCTACTGTGCTTCAACAAAATTATTATTCTTTCATTAGATGCTCTGTTTCAAGCTAACTATATATATATATACGGAAATGAAAGAGGAAGATGGTATATATATTATAATGGTGGTGAACCGGTACACCATTCAAACACTCAAACATTGTCAGTAACAGCACATGGCCACACCTTCTTTAAAGAGAATTAATTTTCAATTTTCACAAGGGGCTCCTCAACTATTATGTCATATTTATTATGAAACAAAACACCAAGATGGCTTTGGCAAAAGTTCACAATAATTAGATGAAGACTCGAGCGTTAACACCTCGGAAACCACATTTCAGCACCACAACACCCGCGTTTTAGAGTTGTGAACTTTCTTGGCATCTTCAAAAATGACGTAAGTTTCGTGGCAAATTTTTCTTGACTTTTTACGGTACGTAAATATATATATTTACATACATGCGGGTACGCAAACATACCGTTATAAAACGCGTGGAGTGCTCAAGTCATGTCTTGACACAATTTCCATTCTTATTAATAACTAATATTACATACTAGTTTATGAAATGAAATGGAGATGTCATAAACTTTACTAATAAACGTGTATATTACCAAATCTTTGGAACGATAATTAGTAAATTATGACTATGAGAAATTATTTAATCTCATGTGGCATATTAAATCAACAAATATCATTTTTGTCATGATATAAAAAGTTGATTATACTCGTCCACGCATGTGATTAAAACTTGATTAACAAGTTTATTATTACAAGTTCAATGCTACTAACATTATTTAGCAGCAATGAACTGGGGGACCATCATGCTGTATCACCGCTACATTAGCGAGATGGAAGACATCCGAGTATTAGGTTGGGCACCTCATAATTCGCCCGAGGATGGGAACCTTATAATACACCCGCATGGCCACGCGCCAACTTAGGTTGGGCACACCTCATAATTCGCCCGAGGATGGGAACCTTATAATACACCCACAACGCCAGTGCTACAGGCTCATGCCAACGCCACGGCTACAGCTCATGCCAATGCCACAGCTACAGGCTAATGCCAACGCCAGTCGCCAGTGCTACACGCTCATACCAGCGCCACGGCTACAGGCTAATGCCAACGCCACGGCTACAGGCTAATGTCAACGCCAGTGCTACAGGCTCATACCAGCGCCACGGCTACAAGCTAATGCCAACGCCACGGCTACAGGCTAATATCAACGCCAGTGCTGAATTAAAGGTTGGGAATCCTTATAAAAAAACCCTTATGGCCACGCGCCGAATTAGTGACATGCGTGTCATCTTATGATAAAAAGGCCCGCGTGCCAAACTCACCATCATGATTTCAAACTTCTTACAACCCGAAACAAAGTAGACGCACATGCAAAAAGGCCCATATAGAAAGCATTGGGTAAAAAAAGCACTACTCCTCGCTCCTGAGCATTCTTTATAAGTCCAGCACTTCACCAAACTGCTTGCACGCCCAGGAGAAGCACTGGACTGGGGGGACTTGTAGGTGTAGAGTACGTCAAACCCGGTACGACCTTTTATTTATTACATAATATATTATGTTTATTACATTATTATTATTGTCTACTAATTAGGCCCATTGGGCTGGGGTTTGTGGAGGTAACCCCTAACCGGGCCTAGCCCAATAAAGGTTAGGGTTCATGATGGTAGCCATGGAGTCCCATATAAGGAACCTTTATCATTCATTGAAAGGACCTTCTCTTGGACCCTTGGCTCCCACATATTTTTGTGTCTGTAAACAAGAGTTCATTCTCTTAGCAGTCACCTCCACTCCCCCACTTTTATATGGCAGATCTGAGCAACCGGAGAAGAAGATCAAGGCAGTGGTTCGTTCATATTCAAGACCGGGGAACTTGGAGATGGATCCAACCCGGATCCATTCCATGTTTCTTCAGCATAAAAACCCCTTAGTGTAACATTTTGGATTTTTCGTATTCGTATTTGTTTAACCGATTCGGGAATATATTTCAAATCTTTTGTATCAATAAAATCATGCAATTATTAGTAATAAAGTGTTTTTAACTTAGTTTATAAATTCATAACTTTCAATCATGCCAAATAGCCCTTAGAGACTCTTAAAATTGCTTAAAATGACTAAAAACGCATTTTGGGGACTTCATGGACTAAAACTGTCAAAAATCAAAATCTGGTAGAAACTCTCCATTCGCGTTGTTCGAAGGAAACCCTCCTTGTCACTTCGGGTAAATCGAACGACCAGATCAGCGAAATCGTTTTTGATTCTCCTTTAATGCTAAATCCTTTCTTACGGTTAATTGACCCGATTTTTTATTATCGTTTAATCAAGCCGAAATCTCACGGTTAATTGACCCGGTTAATTTATTCTCGTTTGATCAAACCAAAATTTCACGGTTAATTGATTCTCGTTTGATCAAGCCGAAATCTCACGGTTAATTGACCCGATTTTGTGATAATAAGCTTATATATTTACCTTAATCCAGTGTTTTACCATACAAACGAGTTATAATTCTTGTATTTAATCAAAACACGGCCTAAAACCCTAAAACATTACTGCAACATCAACCTTCATCGTTTCCCTAGCCTCCTCCTTCGGTGTATCGTATTTTCTTCAAGCTCTTGCCTTCCGGTTTGATTTCAAGTTCCAAGACCCGATGACTTCGAACTTATTCTAGTTCTGATCCTCGTTTGGGTAAGTTATCTGTAATATCTCCAAAATTTCGATCCAAATTTAACAACTTAGGAAAGTTGAGGGATCAAAAATAATATCAAGACAAGTCATGAGAAAATATTAAATAAGGAAATATAAGAAAAATAAGAAAATAAAAATATTTCCTAAACTAAGTACTCTTACATGAAGAAAATAAGATAAAGAAAACACATCCCACATTGGAATATGTAAGAAAGTGAAAACATTCCATTTAGGTACAAATAAGGAAATGGAATCCATCCCACATGAAAAGTGGTAAAGAATTAGAAGCTCTTTATAAGGAAGAGATTTTCTATAGTAATATTCTTTTATGAATATCATGCACCAAGTAGTCCTAGCGGAGGGTGCTTAGCACCCGACGCGCACGAGCAAGGACGAGGGAGAGAGCGAGGGCGATGGCAATGGCGACGGCGACGGCGAAGGGCACTGGGCGCAATGTGGCGCTTTGATGACGCACTTTGCACGCGATAAGTCCAAGGGGACGGCCATCGCGTAGCGCGATGGGCCGTGATGACGCACCACACAAGTGTCACACTCTGGTGACACGTGGCAGCAGGGCAGGACACGTGGCAGACGTGTCAAACCACGTGGCGACACGTGGCAGACGTGTCAGACCACGTGACAGACGTGTTAGGCCACGTGGCGACACGTGGCATGATCTCAGAAAGGCACCTGTCGCGATACGCCACGGTGTCGAAGAAGGGACCCATCGCGTATCGCGATGGCATCCAAAATTAGCTCTAAAAGGGGAGGCCATGGGCTATTTTCCTCACACCTCTCATACTCTCTCTCTCTAAGTTACTTTCTCTCTCTACCTCGGTTTGCGTGTCGAACATCGTTTTGCGTGCCACCGACCCGACAATCATCACCTCGTAATCCGTGCCAAATACCCAGTGTTTTCCTCGAAGTGCGTGCCACCCAAAAGTAACCCGACATCCGCCTCGAAGTACGTGCACGACCCGGCGGCACCTTCATATTGCCTCGATTTGCGTGCCAAGGAAGGTGGATCAAGAACGCCTCGAGAAACGTGCAGATAGAGTATAAGTGCTGCCCGTATAAACTTAGGAAAATCTAACTCCGAATACCTATGCGAGGTAAGGGGTTATGCCTAAGTTATTATTATATTATTATAAATGGCTTAAGACTATAGTCGAAGTTATAACTGAACCTTGATTATAATTTAGTATTATATAACTTTTCTTAAGCAAAGGTTATAGTCAAAATAGTATTTCTTTACGACAAAGAAATATAGAACAAAAAGATTATAGTTATGAAATTTATGTTTTTTCTTGAAGAAGAAACTCTGTATAGACGTTTCTTCATGAAGAAGAAACGAAGCATATAATTGATAAAATAAAGAAGATGACTAAAGTTCCAAATGTTTTATATAAACAAATGATTTTATCAAGGTTAAAGTTATACAAAAATAGACTAAAGGTCTAAAGCTAGATCGTTGATCTAGTTATTTATACAAAGGTTATTCTCGTACTATAGGTCCGAGGTAACAGAACAAGAAGAAGAGAACAGAAAACAGGAATCAGTACCAGAAACCGATTATAAACAGAAAAGGTGAATACGCCCCAAACCTTTTATAATGAGTCTGAATGTTTGCATAGGATTTGCGAATCCTTAAAAACTTTGTGTACAATAATAAGAAACGGGCACTCTGATTTAGAGTATACGTGTGTCTGGATCCAAACATACATGGTGACTCGGCATTTCCCCGAGGCCATGCATATCATCAACATGCCTCTGAAGGTCTACGGGACTGTTCAGAGAAATGATATTGTGTATATAATTAATTGTACATGGTACTTAGGGTGATTTGATCCTAATGTAGTTGGGTGCCTAATGAGTAGTCACAAAGGTATTATTGTTGGTTTCACAAAGGTATTGAAAAGATATTTTTAGAGTCAGCGTTATTCACCAGCTTTGTGCTGACGTATTTTCCCTCATGTTACAGGGAAACAAGAAATGTTAGAACAGACAAGCAAGAAAGAATAGAAGATTGGAGTTATAGTCATTAGATGCTATCTAGTGGCTCAGATTTTATTTAAAAATATTATAAAAGAGTTATGTTTTATAAAGAAATGTATTCGAAATATCAAGCGGGTATTTAAACCCGAGATTTTTGTAAGTTTTCAATATAAATATTTTAAAGACTTCCGTTATAAACCGCAACTCTGATTTATTTACAAAAACAGGTACCAACTATTGGTCACACGCCTAGGCCCCAAGTGAGGGGTGTGACATTATCTTCTGTGTTTTTGTGTAGTTTAATCCACTTAACAATAGCCCTCAATCAATTTCTGAGATTGAGGGAGTCTCGGGGGTCAATTTGATCCCGACACGTTAAAGGAATGATAATCAAACATAACGACTTATCAATTTTTCTACCTTCTGGTCGGAACTAGTATTCGGGCCAGAAGACTTTTTTTTTACACCGTTAAATTTTGAGTATATTAGTCAAAACCTGACTCCCGACTTGAAGTTCGGATTCTGAACAATACCAGCTCGCTTAAACCTTTAAAATCTCATAACTTGAGTTCAACATATCCAATTAACATAATTCCAGTTGTATTGTTCTCGGTTTTAATTTATTTTATTGTCTACAAGTTTCAGGTTTGTTCGGGTTAACTCGGTCAACACATTAAAAGTTTGGTTTCTTGTTTATTTCTAATTATCTCTAACTCGCTTAAGTTATAAGGTGAGTAAATCACTCACCTGATTTTACCGCTTTTAAAATTGTTTTGCGGACTTATACGTACATATCCATATTTAACATATTAGATATTATACACACTAGTAAACTGTGAATATTGTGTGTTGATCAGTTAAATGGCTAATTGCTATTTGTTTAGTTATTTTATTTTATCTCATTCAGAGAGGTCCATCATAATCACATTATAGTATGTTTCTACGACTGTCATAATAGCCAGAGCCTGATTCACTAAGCAATGGTCAGCTGACACCAACTATTTGCTCATGGTTTGATTGATTTATGCTCACAATATCAGTTTTGCTCTTTTAATCACATATCATTATTATTATTATCATATCAAAACTGGTGATTTGTCTCACTCAATCTCGTGTTGACAACCTATATTATTTTGTACGCATATGCAGGTTACCAGTTGGTTTGAAGCTAAGGTAAAGAATCATTTGAAGATACCTTAAGTTAATTTAATAAAAAGACTATTGTGTTTGTATTATTACTTAGAGATATTTGGTTTATTTGGAATTGCGTGTAATTTATTTAAACATGGTTTACTTGATTGAAATTTTGAATTTAATAAATAAATTAGATATTATCGTATTTAAATTGCATGATAATACATTGTTAGCTATAAACCAACGATTCACACCCCGACATTCCTATGTCATGAACGTAATTCTTACTAGATCCCATGTTAATAGTCATATTATTTTATTTTCTATATTAAAATAAAAAAGGCCTTTTGATTTAAAGGGTAAAGTTAAAATACAAAGTACAACAAAAATGAGAATGGTGTGAAGGAATCTATTCCATTGATATTATATTTGAATGGCTGAGATTAATTTAATAAATAAAAATTGTTGAAAAGGCCGGGCATTAAGGTAATAACCCACATTTGTTGACTTTCTCTCTCCACATGTAAGGTACATGCCAATTCCTTCATCATTTTAAAATGTCTATAACTTTTTCATGCGACATTATTTTTTTTTTAAAAATCACTATAATAATAAGCGTTTTTTTATCTTTCATATGAGTATCATATTGTTATATAAAAATTAAAAAAAATAATGGGTTTTTGAATTGTTTTTTTTTTGTTGTTAATTTGTGTCATTGTGTAATATGTTATTTCCATTCTGTTTTACATTTCAAGTCATTGTGTTATATATTTAAGGCCCTGTTTCCGGTGCCTCACTTTAACGTCGGATTTACTAATAAACACAGTTCTACAAATCAGAGTTTATTAAAACTTTCGGGGAATATAAAACTTTAACCGTTTATTACAAAACATTTAATATTTTCTTTAAAACCATAACATAAATCATCATATTAAAACATCATTTCTTCCATCTTCATATGCCAGCCGTTCAATCCATGCCATGTGCCATCCTCATGCTAGCTTGTTAAACCTATTTACCTGCGTGCATACTAAAAGTCAGCTACGCTGAGTGAGTTCTAGTTAATCAGGTGGCATCCAATACATACACATATCATACATATATACATATCTTAACCTTGTATAAATGTCCATGAGAGGAACGTCACATAATATCTATTAAAAGAACTATTACTATTACCCCTACTATTTATATTCTCCATAGAAGGACACTATATATATATATATATTCTTCATAGAAGGAACATCCTATATACTTTCATAGAAGAAACATCCTATATATTTCCATCGAAGGAACACTATGTTTTCCATTAAAGGAACACTATGCTTTCCATTAAAGGAACATTGTACTTTTCATTAAATGAACACTATGCTTTCCATTAAAGGAACACTCTATATATTATCCGTATAGGGAACTCTATACATAATCTATTATTTAATATCCATATAAGGAGACAATCACTATTCTTGGAAATACAAGCAATATCCGAAGATCGTTCACGTATCGACAAGCAATCATCCTTACGTTTCATACAATATTCATATCTTTAGTTATAACTTGGCAGTGCGTGCAATATCCAAAGATCGTTCACGTACCGACAAGCAATCATCTTTACATTACGTACAATACTCATATCTTTATTTATAACCTAGCAGTTCGTGCAATATCCGAAGATCGTTCACGAACCGACAAGCAATCATTTGTATCTATCACATATATCATACATGGCATACACTTACCAGTTAAGGTAAGTGTATTAACTATCACATCAAGTATGCACACAGCCCCGAAAACTTAACAAGAAATGGGGCTAGAAACTCACCTGAACTCGATTACTTCTTCCGTTAATGGTTACTCCTTTCTTTGGTTGTGCGCGGAAAACTGTATAACAATTATGCGTATTGATTACTATCACTTTCCATATCGTATTTTTAGTCTAATTATAACCCACAGCGAACGGGGGTCCGGGGGCAGCGCCCCTGGCAGTGAGGTCTAGGGGCGGCATCCCCTAGCAGGGTCCAAGGGGCAGAGCCCCTGGCTGGGGTCGATTAGGATTTTAATTTATTATCTAATTCGCTAACCCATTTTCCATAACGAATTAAGCCTAATTCGTTATCTTCTTATCCTAATTCGTCAAATTTTCATCACCTGATTCGCCCTCTGATTCGTTACTTTATCATAACGAATTGGGTACATAATGAATCCCTTAATTCGTTATCATTCCATAGCGAACTGGCGGGTAACGAATCACTTAATTCGTTATCTTAGCATAACCTAGTTCGTTATTTGAACATAGCGAAGGAGGTGAATAACGAATCATTTGATTCGTTATCTGAACTTAACGAATGGCGAACTAATTCGTTATCTAACCATAACGAATTGCATAATTCTTATCCAGACTTTGACTCAGGGTCAAAGTCAAGATCGCCAAGAACACTCACAGTCAACCTAAGCCAGATCTGCAATTAAACCCTCAAATCTTAACGAAACATCGCGTTTTAGGTATCAATGAACTCGGAATTCCAGCGCCAACAAACCCCAACCATCAAACCTTTCAAATATTACGTTTTTAATGGTCCGATTTAAGCATATATACCTACGGCCTATTTACCCTCGATTAACCTATCAAATGTTGATGAATTTCAGTGAGGTTTGCTTCGTTGAATTCGTTTTTATCATATTTGTATAGATCTAGGATTTACTTAAACGAATCTGAACCCAAGAAACAAGTTCTAGATATAAACGTACTTTGAACTAGTCGAACTACGAACACGAGCTGGTCTTTGATGTAGGTTTGGTCCGTTACTACGTTCTAGCACCAACAAGCTCGGGTTTTCGCCTTCGGATCTCGATTCGGGTTATAGGATAGAGTTTGTGTGTGTTTATCAAGGTGTAGGCAATGGTATAGAGATAAAAATGGAAAGGATTAGGGTTTAAGGGGGTATGTATACGCCCTTAAACCCATTGACCTAAGGCCCATCTTTTCCTTTTGGTCCATAATTAATTCCATCTAAAAGGCCTACTTATCATATCATATTTTATTATTATTATTAACCGAACACAAAATTGGGATGTTACAATATATATTCACCATTGTGTGTTACGTTTTAGGCCATTGTGTTATACGTATTCGCCATTGTGTCTTACGTTTTAGGTCACCGTTTTATACGTATTCACCATTGTGTTTTACGTTTTAAGTTATTGTGTAACATGTATTAATGGCGAAAAAAGACACAATGGTGTGCGAAAAGACACAATGGCGAAAAAAGACACAATGGTGTGCGAAAAGACACAATGATTTGCGAAAAGACACAATGAATAAAAAAGACACAATGGTGTGCGAAAAGACACAATGAAGAAAAAAGACACAATGATAAGCGAAAAGACACAATGGTTTGCGAAAAGACACAATGGTGTGTGAACAGACACAATGACGAAAAAAGACACAATTATAAGCGAAATGACACAATGCTGTGCGAAAAGACACAATGACGAAAAAAGACACAATGATAAGCGAAAAGACACAATTATGTGCGAAATGACACAATGGCGAAAAAACACAATAACGAAAAAAGACACAATGATAAGCGAAAAAACACAATTGTGTGCGAAAAGACACAATGGTGAAGGAAAAAAAGACACAATTATAAGCGAAAAGACACAATGGTGTGCGAAAAGACACAATGATAAGCGAAAAGACACAATGTGTGCGAAAAGACACAATGACGAAAAAAGACACAATTATAAGCGAAAAGACACAATGGTGTGCGAAAATACACAATGACGAAAAACGACACAATGATAAGTGAAAAAGACACAATGGTGTGCGAAAGATACAATGACGTGATTTTTGTTTTAAATTTTATAAAACAAAAGTCATACTCATATTAAAGATAAAAAACGCTTTTTATTATGATGAATTTTGTTTTTAAAAAAATATCATATGAAAAAGTTATAAACGTTCTAAAATGATGGGGTATAAACATGTGTCTTGCATGTGGGGAGATAAAATGTGTATAATTACCTTTATACCCTTTTTTCCTTTGGTACTCACTTGACACATGTCAATTATTTATGGCTTCTCACACTTCTCATTTTTATTACCCTTTGTAGAATAACTTGACCCTTGATTTAAAAAAAAAAATGAAAGGATATCTTCACGATTCATTTAAGTATTAAATTAAATTATTTTTTACTATACTTTTCTTTTGTTTATTCTTATCACAAATATCGTTGTATTATTTACTTTTTATATATAAGAGTTATCGAGTTTATATTTTAGAGACACGTTTTTACTCATCCCGTGCCCTTGAATTTTTTGAGATTCTCATAAACGGCCCTGAAATCAACATGGATGGCTGGACCTGGCTGAGTTTGGGTCGAAATAACGATCTTAACCAAGAGAATACACAAAGTCGTTGGAAGGAAACGCCAAGAGGACAAACCCCCCCCCCCCCTTTAAAGACCAATCCCAAGACGCCACCTAGATAAAGGATACACGCGGGGGCCACAATAACAGTACCAGACAATTGTACATGGTACAACCCAATGGGTAGACACCAACTATACAAAAGGTACGACGGCAACAACTGCGTAGTAGGTCCCGCTAAACAGTACACACTTTCAAGTATAAGTAAGAGACTCCTTCAAATTGTAAAAGAATCATGCTCTCTCGTCTCTTATTTATACTTATCACTTATACCTTACTGATTCTCAGATTAGAGATTGCTTACATATCCACCTCTCTCCTGTAACTAACCTAACTGTTAGCTTCGTAGATTTAGATTAGTCAATCATTCTTGATATTTTCAAGAGTCACGCCCTAACCTATCTACACGAGCGCGCTTGACACAACAAAGCATGTAACAATACAACTTTATTGCTAAAACAAATACTGTAGCAGGTAATTGCCACATAACGAGAGATAAAAGCATGGTAAACCTTACCCATTAAGTTTTCTGTTGCGTGGCTTGCTTGTGAAGCTATCTGCCTTAAATTGACACCTAATTATCATATTCCAACTTCTCACCTAATGCAAACCGGATCACATAATAATTATACATTTTTATTTTCAATGACAAAACAACAATTAACTTATAATTTTATTATCCATAATTCTATCTAGTGTATTTGGATTCTCGCTTTATAACTAGTTGGGTTCAAGATAATAAGCATGCCCATGTTGCACTATCTTCATATAGTATAGTCAGACTCATATATAGTATAGTCTTATGTAGGTCCTATGGACGTATCAAATAACAAACAACTAGTTTATTTGGATCAATCTCAACACTAGTTAGCGGAAATCATTAGTGAAGAACTGAGATCTCGGATCTTGTTTGGTATATTATTACCCGAAACAGAAAGTAAGAGAGGGAGAGAGTTAGTGAAATGGATACGATTATATTAAAAGAGTTGTGTTATGCATGAGTATACTTCACCTTATATTGGTGGAAGTCGAGGTGCACAAAAAACTCGAACCTGAACCCTTAAAAAAACCTTGAATCCGTACCGGAATCGGACCCGATCTGTACCCGGTAATACCCGAAACCTTGCATATCAAATACCTAATCTATACCCGAAAAATACCTGAAAAAGACCCATAAATACCCCTAAAAAGCGTAACCCTTTAAAAAAACTAAATATATACCCGAAAAAACCCGAAAAACCCGAAAATAGGGTTTTTTCAATACCCGAAAATAGGGTATTTAAATACCCGGTTTTAGAATACTATGTTCTATACCCGACCCGAACCGATGCATAGGGCATGGTTTTTAGAGACAATACCTGAACCCGAACCGACCCGGTTATTGTCAATACCTGATTTTTCAATACCCGGTCACACCCGAACCAGATTACATATTGGAAAACCCGGTTTGTGCACCTCTAGGTGGAAGTATATCATGCATCTTTCATTACTTGGGCCTAAATGGACTAAGAGTACATAGTCTTAAGCCCAAACATACAATAAAGTAAATTATTACAAACACGATAAACAGGAATAATACATACTCTACATAACCAAAATGGGCTCGACATCTTAGCTTCTTTTTCATCAAGTGTAGTCCACACTATTTTTCTTGAATCACTGATAACTAAACACATTCTCATCTTAAAATCAGATAGGGTGATTAACTTGGCGTGATCTGATGGCGTTGTTACTAAAGTCTGCTATGTTAATCACAATGAAACTTTCGTCCCTACGTAAGTAAAACGTGTGTGCGATAGAGATGGAGGATGAATATTTTGAGAACTTGATGAGTTATAAGAACTTTAAGAACTCAATTTTAGACCACACATTTAATTAAATGAGTTAGAATATGTGACTGAGATTAAATTTGATTAAAAAGTAAATCAGGAGAGAGAATAAATATTTTTGTTAATTACACAAGTTTAAACTTTAGTTACACGTGTGTAAAACGTCGATTCGGTGTGTAAAAAATTACGGTAATTTTTTGTACATTACTTACACTTACGTATTACACATGTGTAAAAAAATTCAAAAAAAAAATTATTACGTTGAGTTCTTTTGAGTTCTTAAAACTCAAAGCGGTTCTAAAAAAAATCAATCCTATATATGTGTGTGTGTGTGTGTGTGAGAGAGATAGAGATGGATAATATTCAGGCCTTTAAACAAACATAAACACGAACACAAAACTTAATCAGACAAATATTTGTGTTTATATTCGTTTGTTTAAATAAAAAATGAGTATATTTTGTGTTCGTTTATGTTCTCGATCATTTAAAATTTAAACGAACAGTTCATGAATATAACTAAACACGTTTAAATGAATACAAACAAACATAATGAAAACACTTAAATGAACACAAACATACGAACAAATATAGAACATTGAATAGATGATTTCAAAGTTTCGTTCGAAAACGAACATAAATGAATGTTCAAAAACATAAATGAACGAACAAAACATATTGTCAGTAGGATCGGTTTTTGCTATTCAGAAGGGGTAGCGGTGCAGCTTATTGTCATATTACATGTCTCTGTTGTAATTGGATCATTTTATTTGTCTTATATAAAAATAAATCTTTATTTTAATGTAAAAAATGAACATAAACAAACTTTCCACCAAACAATTCACAAACTATTTACTGAGCATTCGATTCGTTTAGAAGTCTAACCATGTTTAAATAGAAAATGATAACCATGCATTTACTCATAAAGTTTGCTTAAACTAAGGATAAAGTTGAACCATTGCACAATGATATTTTTGTTAAAACTAAAATGCTAACTTGATAAAATGATAAAATGAAAAGTGTGCAAGGGAAACTTCTCATCTACAACTATTTTATTCTTTAAACAATCTGATAATTATAAATTATTCAATTAACATTCGTATAATCAATATCTTTAAACTTCAACAACATTCAACACGTGAAAGCGTTTCGTCTAGATATAAAACTAACGTGTACGTAATTTCCGATGTAAATACATAAGTACATACATGTCACTTAGATATATACAAAAGTTTTATTCGATATTCTGGCATGTGGTTTGGTTGATTTGATCCTTTTTTACATGTTACATCTCACTTAAATGAGACGTATACTTCAAGATATAAAGAGACGACACATGTAAGTTACAAAGTTGGTGTAGTTTTGCTCTTCATTAAAATACACACACATAACAATATCTAACACATAGTTAAGGTAAAGAAGACATAGATGGATACCTTTGACCATACTCTAGGTTGACACGCCAGCTCTCTATCTCTCTTTGTCTACTGTTACTTCATCTCCACTCTATCCAATAGTTATTATTCATTTTATACTTAGGTCTCAAATTAGTTTCTTCATCAGTGACTCAGAATCTTTACACTTTAAGAGACCATGTTAGTATGACCTAATTCGGAAAACGATATCTTTAATCTCTTAATATATACTTAATTTTCTGTTTTCTCAACTCGTTGTAGGTCCGTTTATCTCTAGATCAATTGCAAGCTTGATAATAAACCAACTCAGATATGTGAAGTACCTATTGAAGTGGTATTCAATATTCAAAATAGAGAAATATGACAAAAACGAGTAAAACCGAACTCCTTAACTACCAAAAATCATTCGACTGATAATAATCCAAGGATACATACGTGGTACGATCATGCTCTTCTATTCTATTACAAAAAAGAGAAAGAATCTAACAAAAGCTTCCAATTACAAATGATTCCAACGACTAACTCAAAATGATATATCGAACAAATGAACAAACTTTTTTTTTAAACATACATTTTTTTATTAACATTTAACACAAACCAAGCTACATCTGGATAATGGGTAAGCGAGCAACAAGCTGTGCCGCTATCTCATTTTGAATCGAAAAGCCTATTCTACTGAATATCAATCCTTGGTTCCTCGGGCTCTGCGAGTCACTGTGGAGTGTGGACCATCTTCTGCACCCGCTCCAAAACACAAACCGTCTCGGGAGATAGGGATCCAAATGTGTCGAAGGCAAATGGAATGAACACGTGTTGATTCTCCAAACACACTGCCTCATGTTTGACAAACTATATATATATATATATACAAGGCTAAGGATGTCGTAGACAAGCTAGCTGTGACACTCTAAAGTGTCACGTTTAGTTAGTCTGGGCGACACTTCAAGCATCGTTACTAGATAATAAATCTTCATGAGTTTGAGCTACACTAGAAAGTGTCACAATTGTTCTTGGGGACACTCCTTGTGTTAAACCCATAAGTCCCTATCATCAAACAACCACCAAGACTTGTATGAACTATGAAGCTCGTTCTTGAGTCAACCTTTATTATAACTCATTGTAGCAACTTATATATATGACCTATACACCGCAAGATTAGGTAATATGCCTTCAAAAGATTATGGTAGGAACTAGGAAACCGATTTAAGAAAGATTAAAATCTGAGACCATAGTGAGAATCATTTGCTAATTACTACTACAACACCATAGTGTTAGAAAGTTATCTTAGGGTTAAGCAATGTTTGAGGGCATTTTGGTAATTTCCTCCTAGTAGTTGCAAAGAAACCCTCATCGTAACAAGAATTCAAGATTGTACTCATATGCGTATCCACCTAAACATAAACTCAACTTGGCGTCCAAGCAATCCTAATTCTTTACGTCTACAAAATACCTATTTCATTCATCTTTACAAAATAAATAATTAACTAAAGGTGACCCATAAAGTCTCCATCTTTCTCTCTCTATATACCCTAATAGTCTTTTGAGGTGTTTCTTGATGCCACATTAGGGTTTCACAGAAGATAAAGTTACCAAAGAAGTATTCATATTACAAAAGAAGTTGAAGAAGAACAAACCCACAAGAAGCTAGAGTTGGTTAACAAATATTCTTCTTTAAAAGAGAGAGAGAGAATTTACTTTAATTCTTATGTACTCCAACCATTTTTGTTTGAGAATATATATAAATATTAATCATTCTTTACTATTTTCTTTACTTCATTTGGAATGAGCATGAAAATCAGCCTAAAACATTAGAAATGACACAGCAGGGTGATGATGAAAGCAGTAACATCTCAACTTCTTCAAGACATATTAAAAATATCATCACAAATTGCCCTTCTTGTGGACATGCAATACAACTTCAGCCCAAGGTATCATGTTCATTTCTTATAGTGTTGATTTTTTTGTGTACTTATATAACTTTTAGAATCATGCATATGTATTGGTGTGTTGTTTCATATATAGGAGTTGATCCATGATTTGCCGGGATTACCAGCCGGAGTGAAGTTCGACCCGACTGATCAAGAAATCATTAAGCATTTGAAGGCTAAGGTTGGATGTGGTACAAGTGAGTTGCATCCCCTTATTGACGAATTCATTCCTACAATTGAAGGTGAAACTGGGATTTGTTATACACATCCTGGAAAACTACCAGGTAATATTTGATATAATCTTCATATATATTCATAAGTTTGTCATATATATACGTACACAAGTAATAAATTATAAAATTATGACAGTTAACGTGTTGCTAATTATATGTTCACCAGTTAATATTATTTGTCATTTTATAAAATTTAGAACTTTAGAAGCAATATCCCCGGTCAAAAGGAAGTTTTATATGACCATGAAGGAATCTTAACTAAATAACTATGTTTGACCATAAATTTCACTTATGTGCAGGGGCGGACCTACATAGGTCCCATCGGGGTCCCGGGACACCAATGTTTTTTAAAAAATACTTAGAGACGGTAAACTAAATTTTGTAAGGACCCCATAAAAATTAATACTTGGAACCCATACTATTAAGGCTAAACTGGTCTAGTGGAAATTCCCTTGTTTTTCTTTGAGAGGTTGCAGGTTCAAGCCTCTCCATACTCAGTTTTTGTTGTTTTTTTATATCATAGTCAATATTAGTTATTTAGTTGGGGTATTTGTGTTTTTTTTAGTTTCTCTCATATAGTCATTATCACCATCCAACATATATAATAACAACATGGGTTTTACATATTCTTTTATTAATTATCTTATGTATGTATATTATAATTAATAATTTATTTGTGTAAGAGTTAGTTTTTCATGTCTTGGTTATTTATGTAAGACCATATATATATATATATATATATATATAGCTTATGTTTATGTTTTTCGAGTATGAATAAAAATGAATTAAAAATGTATGTTCTATCTAGTTTCTAATCTAGATTCTTTCTACTTACTCGTTTCCAATGACACCATATTTCCGTGTTTTATTATGTTACTCGTCTCGACCCGACCCGAATAACGACCGACCTGAAAATTTTGTAAACCGAAAAAGTTGGGACCCCCGTCGACAAAAAATCCTGGGTCCGCCACTGCTTATGTGATTTCAAATTAATGTTACAAGATTTTTACTTAGATAAAAATCAGCGAAATGTTCAACAGGACAATTGGAGTTACTATAGTTAATTAAAGTGTTATAGGCTAAACTATAGATACGAAATATCAGTGCATTCTCCGAGAATTGTGAAAAACATTTGGGCCGAAGACGAAGAAACATTTGGGCCTTAAATTAGTTTAGTAATTGGGTTTAAATACTAAGTTTACACAATTTTTATAAAAATATGCATATATATATATATATATTTAAATTCGGACCTATCTGGATGTCTGGCCTGGACCGGTCAACCACTCAGCTATGCCTCACAACCGGCCATGTGAAATATTATCGTCACAATTTAGATAATCAAAATCAAAGTTTCATGTCATGTATATATGAGTAATATATAATTGATTGATATGACTTAATTGACTCTGTTTTTTTCGGAACGACCAACTAAGTAACGCCGAGTACTCCGTACGCGGACCCCATTGGCTAAAGGTAGCTCGAGCCGGCCACGAGTCCAGAGTTAGAAATTTATTTAATTGATTTACCACATTAAATTCAGTTTTATAAAAAGAGCTTTATGAAAGCAATCTACTAATGATGCAGGAGTTAGCAATGGTGGGCAAATTCGCCATTTCTTTCACCGTCCATCAAAGGCTTACACGACAGGCACGCGTAAGCGACGAAAGGTTCACATGGATGCCGAAAGGGGCGAAACAAGATGGCACAAAACAGGCAAGACTAGACCAGTCTTGATGTCAGGCTCAATCCAAGGGTACAAAAAGATACTCGTGCTTTACACAAACTATGGTAGTCAAAAGAAACCCGAGAAAACGAGTTGGGTGATGCACCAATATCACCTTGGTCACAATGAGGAGGAAAAAGATGGAGAGATAGTTCTCTCAAAAGTTTTCTATCAAACGCAACCAAGAAATTGTGCCTCAGGTCTTAAAGAGCCATCATCGCTTGATGAGAAAGCCGCGAGAAACAAAAATAAGAACTCGAGCTATATTCAAAATTATAGTGTCGATTGTCCTTTTATGTCATATGACATTAATCAAAGACCGATAAATAGGGGAGTTCCGTCTCATGTTATTCCGAGTTTTATTCTACAAGATCATCTACCAACGGGATCAAGCAAAGAATGAGGAAAAACTTTTATGTAACAAGATGTTGATTCTCGCGTAGCATTGAAGGTAAGTGTTGAGAAGTTTAATGTCATAAGGATCCGTTTATTTTCAAGGGTTCAAAGTTTAAATTTAGAATAATAATAATGTATAAGTTTCAATGTTATTGTTGTTGTATCATAATCTTTTATGAGTTATGTGAGATAAAATGATGATTCTTTAGTTAAGAGCCTTGAAACTAGTTATGTAATTAACTTGGTTTTCAAAGTTTGTAAATTTAGTTAATTTGTTAATAGAACAAACAACATATAAGGTTTAACTTTGAATTCTTTTTGGCATGTTAAAGTGTCTAATGATTGGTTGATACAAAAGTCATGTTAATTTGTTAGGCTAAGGGTAATGAAGCTTGGTTGAGCCCTAAGTATCCAATCAAAATCCAACACGTAGGCGATGACATGGGCCTAGATCAAGCCCCTCAACCAAGCCCCAGAGGGTGTAGTGGTCCAGGTGATCAGGGGCTTGATCCAGTGTTTTATTTATTTTTTATTTTTTGTTATGCACACAATTATAAATTAAAATACCTCATTAAAACATAAATAAAAAGGAAAATAATAAGGGAAATAAAAAATACATATAAATAGTGTTTTTATTTTTGTGTTGCCAATTCCTTCCTAATACGTTCTTTTTCTTCCTCCATTAGCGCTTGGTCGTATGGCGGTAGGTGGCTAAAGTCCTTGGCTAGAAAAGCCAAACTTTTGAAACGGTTTCTTTTGTGTCGAGCTTCACCAATCGAGAGGTGGCCACTTGATAATTCCTTGATTTCTTTTTTATAGTCGTCATCAACAACCGTTTTTTTCCCACGATCCCTACCGGGAGGGCGGCTACAACCTTGGTCTTTCAAATGACCTTCGGACAAGTTTAGGTCGAAGTCAATTTGATTCTCCGACCCGCTCGAAGAAACGTATGTGCCGGACGCAGTAGTTTTTGTTACGTTTTGCCCCATCGTCCACGTCCTCCGCACATAGTTCAATCCATTTCAAGAACTTTCTTAACACCTTCCACAAGTAGCCCTCGTCAAACGTCTTCACCACCTTGTACCTCCTTAGCACCTCTTTTTTCCATTCATCACATGTGAATTGGTAAACCGCGAGATCATCGGACCCACTCGGCCGCATTAGGTTAGCATTGCGGTTGTAAACAATCCTACATATTCACGAGTATCGGTCCACCGACCCGATATCATATTATCGGTACGAGCCCTACTCCTCACTTGATCATAAAAACATCCTTGCCCCAAAAAACTCGAGCTCTTTGAAAGTCGGCTACAAAATAAATAACAAAAATTGTAATAAGTACACACAAAACTTAAAAAGATATATTAAACAATAAAATTCACGAAATAATTTACCCGCATTCTGATCTTGGGATATTTCAATCTAAGCTTTCGCCAACGCAAGTTTCTCTTCTTTAGACCACGGAGTAGACTTCCGCTTCTCCGGTGCCGAAGGACCATTCGCTTTGCCGGTTTAATTCCCCTTCTTTTTGTGGGATCGTTTTGCCGGCTTCTCCGGTTCCGGCTCCGTTTGTGTTTCCGGGACCAAATAATCGGGTTGTGACATATCCATTAACGCTTGAAACTATTCGTCGTCCATGTAGTTCAATCCCTCGGGAAATTGGGTGTCGTTGATGTTGATATTACCGTAACCTGAGCCCGACATGGTTTGTAACTTGAGAGGTTCTTAAATTATTATAGAGAAATGTAATGAGAATGATGTGTTATTATAAAATGGGATAATTATTTATAATGGGTTTGTTAACAAAAAAAGAGATTAAAATAGCCAACGACTATTTTTTAAAAAACCAAAACCTCCAACGGCTATATAAGCCCCGCGGTCTCAGCCACGGGGCTCAACCGCGCCCTGGCTCACTTGAGGGGTGTAGCGGTGTTCACAAGCCACATCAGCAACCACGATGGACCACGCCCCCTGTTCACCCCCCATTACCCTTAGTCTTAGACCATCTTCATTTACAAACCAACTCAATCTAATTTTTATTATAAAACTAATTTCTCTCTCTTTCATTTACTCAACCAAACCAAATTAAAATTTTTCATACTCATTAGCAACCCAACCTTCACTCCTTTTTATTAATTAAATATAAAATTTATAATTGTTGTTTTGCTTGTTAAAAGTGACTAGAAATATAAAAATTAAATTCTTTATGTAAAATAAACATTATATATTTAAGACATAATTACAGAAAATGTCCTTTATATTTACACCAAATTTCAGTGGGTGTCCTTTATCGTTAAAAGTAACATAATTTGTACTTTACGTTATCAAATGTTATACACCATTTGTCCTTTAGCCCTAACCCAATTAGTTTTTCTTGTTAACTCAGGTCACATGCCTTGCACATGAGGGCCAATTAGTACTTTCACCTATTTAATTGGAAAGACATTTTAATATCCATTTATTTAAGTATAAATATAAATATATATATATATATAGGGGATGGATCTTACGAGAAGTTATATTACAGCGAGAAGTGCGAGAAGTGAATGTGTAACTCCATTAATCCCTAATTTTTCACTCCCTTGCTTATGATGTTACCTACATGTATATAGGTTGGTTGTATTTTTGTCTTAATACACATTCAAACCTACCTATACACATACAAATGTACCGAGCCACACTGAAACCTACGTACCTACACACATACGAACATACATACACGTATACAAACATACGTACCTACACACGTATATACACACCTACACATAAGAAATGGAGTGAAATTAGGATTAATGGAGTTACACATTCACTTCTCGCACTTCTCGCTGTAAAAGAACTTCTGAATTGATCAAATACCTACATATATATATATATATATATATATATATATATATATATATAGGGAGAGGACCATGAGAGAACTCCATTTTACGGAGAGAACTAGAGAACTAATAATGAAGTATTTTTAATTTAATTAAAAAAATATTTTTAAAATTTTTTTTCTTTCATCCTTATTATATGTTGTTATTCTTCACCACAAAAAAAATAAAAATAAAAAAAATTAACGAGTAATGCATATATGCAATACACCGACTTTTTTTTTATATTGCATATGTGCAATAGTGTGCATTTTGATATTTGAAATAGTGTTGAATAGCATATATATAGTTGTTTGTATTGTTTATTTGCAATAGTGTTATATTATAACAAAAATTAAAAAAAAAATCGATATAGTGCATATGTGCATTAGTGTTGTATTACATATATGCGATAATGTGTTTTGCATGCAATTATTAGTGTCGTATTTGCATATATTCAATAGTGTGTGTTGGATAATGCAATTGTGTTATATTATATGCAATAAAACACTATTGTATATATGCAATAGGCATTAGTGCACATATGCACTACAGTACTACACCGACAAGTTTTTTTTTTAGTATCAATATCATCTTATTAAAATGAGGAAAGAAAAAAAATCACAAAAATAATTTTTAAAAAAATAGTTAAAAATAATTCTTTACTAGTTCTCTCTTTAAAAGGAGTTCTCTCTAGATCCCACCCCTATATATGTGTGTGTGTGTGTGTGTGTGTAAGGAGTTCGAGGTCAATCATGGCTTCAAATTCTTCAAGCCCCAGGTCAATCATTTTAAAAATAATAGTTAAAAATTCTTCAACACTTACTGTTCGAGGTCAATCATGGCTTCAAATTCTTCAAGCCCCAGGTCCCAAGACGTAAGCGCATTGATGAGATTGATCCAAGGACCGGCTGGAAGAAACTTGTCTTTAAAGTGAAGCCGCCAAAGACAATGAAAAAGGTTCCTGTGAAGACAATGCCTCAAGATATTTATCTGTATTTCAACCGTTGGTACTATGAAAATCGTACTGCCGAGGCCGTTATTGTTCGTGGTCGAGGACTGCAGACCGAGCTCATCAAGATAATTGACCCGATGTGGTTGGTTAATTTATCTGAGACAGACAACGACGTGCTATACAGGAAGCAGATTTTGTTTGAACGCCAAGAAGATTACGACCTGGCTATGCAATTCCAACGAGTCGTTCGTGTGTGTCACGAACATGGAATTCATAGTTGCAGAGACTGGCAGTCCAAGCGCTTCAAATAAGTTAAAGACAAAGAGTTCAAGACGAGGGGGTGTCTGTTAGTGCACGGTTTTGCGTCTGGAGTCTTTGTATTTATCGTTAATGTTTATTTGATAATTAATGTAATATTTAATGTTTATATTTAACTAGTTCGTTAAGGTTAAGTTTAGTTCGCTAGGGATGTTAGCGAACTAAGACTAGTTCGTTAAGGTTAAGTCTAGTTTGCTAGGGATGTTAGCGAACTAAGACATTATAATATATTCCCTCCTGATTCGTTAGGGGATATTAACGAATCAGGGGGTGGTTCGTTATGTTAAGTTATGTAACGAAGGGGAAGCTGGTTCGCTAGGGGATGTTAGCGAACCAGGTCGCCTTCTATATATAGTGAACAACTGTTCACTTGTAAATTAAGTTTTTGAGAGATAAGTTTATACAGCAAAATCTTGAGTAATTACTCTCTCTCTCAAGCTTCATCTTAATATTATTGATAATATATACACATACATAACATTAAATCAAGGTTAATTATGAGCTAGATCTTTAATAGTGGTAATTGGATAATGTACAGATCTGAGATCTGTTTTATTGTTATCGACTGTTAATCCGGGATCAAACAGTTAGTTCTCCTGTCGCCGTAAAATTTGGTTGAGGCTAAACCCTAGCCGCCATCAGATCTTGATTACCACCGCACCTTTAAAGTTGTTCATCACCACACCCACCAATCTCCTATCCCCAAATCCAAACCCTACAGCCGTCACAACCTGAAACCACCAGCGTCGTCACAACCAAAAACCAACCACCAGCTATCGCCGTCGCTGCAACCACCGTCACCATCTCTGTCTGGCCTCCACAGATCTGGACTCCATCTGTTGTTTGACAACCACCACCGCCTTGGTTCTTTTCTTAACTTCTCTTTGTATCGATTAAATCCAAGTGTTTTAAAGGTGTTCGATCCACATCGAATTCCAGTGTTGTATCATCGTGAGTGATGATGTTTACTAAATTGATTTGAAATTGAGGTTGAAGATTAGGTTTAAAGTTTGGTGGATGAAGCCCAAATTTAAACCTAGATTTGATTGTGATTTGAAGGTTTTGTTGAGTATTTTGATTGGGTAGGTTTATTATTAATATTTGGATTTATGATGCTGGAAAACTAGTTGTAGCCGCCAAACTCCGACGGTGGTGTTCGGTGGTTTAGGTGAGGTTTTTGACCGGAATATGATACACTCGTGTCTGACGATTTATAGTGATTTCAGTGAGGTTTTTGTTCACCGGATACAGTGGTCGCCGGAATCATATAATCTTTGGAGAAGATGAAGAGCATGTGGATATGGCAGAGAGAGAGAGAATATTTGTGTTTTTTGTTTTTAAGTTTATTTATTAATTTTGGTAAGTAAATATGTTGATTGATCAATTTGCCTTCATGTGCAAGGCATGTGATCTGAGTTAACGAGAAATACTAACTGGGTTAGGGTTAAAGGACAAACGGTGTAATATTTGGAAACGTAAAGTACAAATTCTGTTAATTTTAAAGATAAAGGACAACCACTGAAATTTGGTGTAAACATAAAGGACAATTTATGTAATTCTGTCTATATTTAATTTGAAATTATTTAAAAAAAATAAAAAATCTAGTATTGATTATTATTTATTTTATATTAAAAAGTATATAATTAAACAAACTTAGTTTTTTATAAAATTTATACTGGTGTGTTCATAAAAAAAAGTTGAACAAGACTATGTTTTTTGATTTTTTAAAAAACTTAATCATTAAAAGTTATTAAAAAAACAAGATTAAAGCTAAAACTAATTAGTGTAAAAAGAAAAACAAAATTAAAAAAGCAGTCCATTCAAGAGATGACATGTGACAAACCCAAACATTGCAAACAAGTTTGGTGCACCAAACCGTTTCCCTGGCTTCTGTTGATACTCTGCCAACGCCCTTGTCATGATATCCGCGTCATAGACACCGCTACCCCACATCGAACCATCTGAGAGTGAACCGCATGGTAATCCATGCATTTGGCGTTTATAACGGTCAGGATTATAGATGGGTTCGGTTGTGGATTATTTGGGTCAGGATTGTTTTGTTGCCTTGTCGGGCGTATGGAGCAAAACCGAGCGTTTGGTTGTTGAACGGATACATATTGATTTGTGATCGAAAATATATATTTGAGTGTGTTTTATAGAGAATGAGTAGATGAATTGTGTATAAAAAAAGAAGTTTGAGTTTTATTTATAGGAGAATTGTGCTAAAATAAAAAAAGAATTTTTTTAATCAAACGGTCGAATATGTAGCGGTAATATGTTTCAAAAATCGTGTCATTCAAGCGTTTTATATACAAAACGCCTATTCAGAAAAACATACCCATAACTCGGGGGACGCGACCATAATGTCACAAGTACAGGTGGTCTTATACACGGGCTAATCTCTTAAAAAGGTTGTATAAAGGGTATTTGCCTATGTAACCTAAGGATTATGTAGATGACACGGGGCATTCATTCTCCAAATTATTACACGTGGTTCTCTATTTTTTAGTGGTTGTGAGAGAAGAGAGAGAAAATATTAATGTCCATGGTTAAAATTGAAAATGAGAGAAAAAAAATAATATTTTTAATGTAATTATAGAGATTTAGATAAAAAAATGGACTCAAATGCTCTTAGTTAAGATGTTTTTTAGTTTTAAAACTCAAAATTTCAACCACTAGTTTTTTTAAACGTCAATTCAGTAAAAAAAACAATGTAGTACAAAAAAATCAAGCACAAAAATTCAGAACAAAATTTACGGCAAGAAAATTTTAGTACAAAAAATCAGGCATGAAAACGTTTTACATCATAGACTAAAACCAACCTTTTTGTACTTTTTAAATTTGTTTTTTATGTATACAATAATACGGTACTCACATTAAAAATAAAAAAAAATGTTAGATATATGATGCAATTTCTATTTATATCTATATTATATATAAAACATGAGTCAGGGACCTCTTAAATTTTAAGAGGTATCAAACTCATTGCTTTATATACAACCCATAATGCATATATATTAAAGGTAATTAAGTCTTTACTCACAAATACAACTTTGGTCCTTTAATTTCACTACCTTTTATGTAAAATTTAATCATAGTTACACATATGCCCCCTAATTCAAAACTAACTACCCCATGATTTTTTAACGGTCATAACTTTTTCACACGTTAATATTTTTTCAAAAAAATTTCATCATAAAAACGAGCATTTTATCCTCTTTAATATGAGTATGATATTGCTATAGTTTTTTAGTTTTAAAAAGTTAACATGTTATGCGCTTACCATTTAGAACGAGTAACATGTCAAGTCGAGCGTGCTTGAGTTATTTGTAAAAGTACATTATGGTCGAAAATGAGTCGATACAAAAATATGGTTAATTCGGTTCAGGTTCTAATAGAAAGGGGCTAGGTTAGAATGCTGTTGAGTCGGAACGGGTTTGGGGCCAAAACGGGTTGGTTTAAAAAAATGATTGATTTCAAAATACTGTATATTTCAGGTTTGCCTTTTGATTTTCGTTACATGTTAAGCAGATACCATTGTTTACATGTATAGGGTCTATAAACACGTGTCCAACACCACGTAACGCACATAGCCTAATCTTGGTAAGGGCTCAACCCAACGCCCTACACCGTTAATCGGAATGAATTACACGTGTGGTGTTGGTTAAGCATGTTTTGATGTCGGTAACGTACATTCCCGTCCGGTTCAATCTTCAATAACACGCAATTGGCTTTGCACGAGTTACGCGTCCAGTTTTAGGCTACGTGCACACTATCATCAGGTGACGTATGTACCGACACTGATTACGCGTTCAATAAAGAGTTGTGTGCGCGCCCCGCTGCATCGCGCGGGCACATAGCTAGTTTTTTGAAATGCATCAATATCCACACATGTTGTTACAAGTAACATTTAGTTAATACACCCCTAAGAAAAGCATTTTATAGTCGAGGCTAGATGTGCACAAACCAGGTATTTTCAGGAACTGAAACCGGGTAGAAACCGGTTTTAGGTATGGTTGGGTATTTAACCGGATTTACAGGGTTTTTATTCGGTTTCGGATATGGTCAGTTTGGGTTTTAACCAGGTATCGGTGGAACCCAGTCTGTACCCGCGGATCAGGTAAGATCAAGTCCCGTTTCGGGTAGGAACCGACGGGCCGGGTCCGGAAGTGGATTTATTCATATCTAAATTGGGCCATTATTAACTTTAACCCAGTTCGTAAGTAAGCCCTTATTATTATTATTTTTCTCTGTTGCCTCCGTGCAACCGCCACTCCACTCACCGGCAATTAACGCTCCGTCATCTCCACCGTATGTACGTCTACTGGTTTCTTATACATAATTGCCTGCTTGTGTCTACTGTTACACTTGATTAGTTGTACCTGCATTTTGAATTTCAATTCCAATATCAAATTGTTAAATATATTATTATGTTATACCATTACACTCTATATATACTATTAATGTTGCATTAGTCACTGATTAATGGCTAATCAGTATGATACTGATTCAGTTTCACCTAATCAGACCAACAATTAGGTAGTCGATCAAACCCGGTCCAAATCGGCCCAAATGGTTCAACATTTCAGACCAATTCGATTAATAAGTTTAAAAACTTATATATAAAATTTGGAAAAAAGTTTGTTTATATAACTCCAATATGATTTGGTTCATCTTGAATTCATGATTAAGTTATACTGATTGCTAGTCGGTACGGTCCAACTAGCGCCTAGCGAGTTCTGGAGAACTGAGTTTTGAATTATGTGGTAATTTGTTTGCAGACACGAGAGTCGGTAGGGATCGAGGTCGTGCTCAAATGGCGATTTCAAGGCCAAAACTTTTTAATGTAAATTCGTGTTCTTCAAGGTCAATAGCTAGCTCAAATGCAAGCAGAGTTTGTGATCTTTTGTACAGTTCATTCTGCACCTTGATTGAATGTCCGAAAAGTGATGATATTAATGAAGATAATGATCGAATGGAGGTAGTAACTGAATCTCCTGATCTTCCAATATGGGTTAGAATTACGAAAAACGATAGTCTGGTCACGAAAACCGCAGAGGATGATTTCGTGCTTCCTTCGGTATCTTACTGGATGGACACTTATAAACATGGTGAACCAAAAGTATACAGTAAGGGTAATGTAGGTAACGAGGGCGAGAACGATACGAAAAGGATAACTAAAGTTCTTGTGAAGCGTTTTGAGTCGGTCGAGTCTGTTGTACAAGCGTTAAACGAGTCTAATGTTACACCATCAGAAGGTTTAGTTTCTCAACTGCTGAAACGGTTCGATAATAACTGGAAAGCTGCTTATGGTGTGTTTATTTGGGCTGAATCGCGGTTAGGTTTCAAGTTTTCACCCGATATGTATGACATATTGGTTGATTGTTTGGGGAAGTCGAGGAACTTTGATCTGATGCGACAAGTGGTTAAACAGATGGTTCAAATTGGAAACAATTATGTTACGATAAACACGATTCTTAAGGTCATAAGGAGGCTTGCAAAGGCGGGATTGTATGAAGAAGCAATAGATGAATTCAGAAGAATTGAGGAATATGGGATTAAAAGAGATATTTTGGCATTGAATGTATTAGTTGGTGCGTTAGCGAAAGGAAAGAACGTTGAGCGTGCTAATGATATATTTCTTGAATTCAAGAATGAAATACCTCCAAATTCTCATACTTTTAATTCATTAATACATGGTTGGTCGAAAGCGCGGGATATTGTAAAGATTCAAGCTACCATGGAGGAGATGAAGGAACACGGGATTTCTCCCGATGTTGTGACTTATACGTCTTTAATAGAAGCTTATTGTTGCAAAAAAGATTTTAGAAAAGTTGATCAAGGTTTGGAAGAAATGCAAGAAAAAGGTTGCTCTCCAAATATCATAACCTACACTATTATAATGCATGCGCGTGGGAAGTCGAAGGAAATCGATGAAGCGTTAAAGGTTTACGAGAAAATAAAGTCGACTGATTGCGTCCTTGATACATCCCTTTTCAATTCTTTAATTCATATACTGTCAAAAGCGGGAAGAATAAAGGATGCACGCGAGGTTTTTAATGAAATGCCTGACATAGGAATTAAACGCGATACGCAGACGTATAACACCATGATAACCGCCGTTTGTGAACACACTCAAGAAGAGGATGCGCTTAAGCTGTTACATGAGATGGAAAAGTGTGGGGTGAAACCCGACTTTGACACATATGCACCATTGTTGAAGATGTGTTTGAAGTTGAAAAGAATGAAGGTGGTTTCTTTCTTGTTGAACCATATGTTGGACAATGACGTTAGTGTCGGGCTTGGAACGTATAGCCTTTAGGTTCGCGGGTTATGCAAGAACCAAAAACTTAAGCACGCGTGTTTGTTTTTGGAAGATGCGGTATTGAGAGGTTTTGTACCTTATGATACAATGTTTAAACTGCTGGAAACCGCGCTTGAGAAAGCGGGCATGACTGAAGAAATGAAGAGGGTACAAGAATTGAAGCAAATCAAACCGACCGTAAAAGATACAACCTTTTCTTAAAGGTGGCAAAACAGGTTGTCCCATTACTATTTTGTTACTGTTAGTCTGTTACCATTTAATTGTTGTAAACACTTCATGCATTAGGATGATGAAAGCTTTCTAAAAGTTTCATTAACTGTTTACATTAGACAAACAAAACCAATACTGCTACTAGTACTAATAGTCCAAACTACATCGTACACGACCATTACTTCTCTCGGTCAACAAGAGTCAAATCATCTTCAAAACAGGCCCTATTGGATGCTCGCTTTTTGCATCATTACTTCCCTCGGTCAATGAAAAACCGAAGAGTCTGCAACTGTTGGTAGAGGTCAAAACCGGTTCTTCCTGTTGACTTTTCAAGGGGTTAAAGAAGTCTTGATGGTTTTGACCACTTAACGATGTCATGTTGTCACCGTATTGAATCGCACACGAGTATGGAGCTTGACTGATTGCTTGCTGGAACCGTAACACAGATGAAGGCGAAGATGATGATGGCGGGTGGATCCATAAATTTCCAGAATTTGATATTATTTCTTGACCTTGCAAGACCCGGTTGAATCTTAAATATTCACCGGAGCCAACACTTGTTTGATTTCTGATATCATTCCCCATTGGAGATGTTTCAGAACGGTAGAAACCGTGTATTTCTTGACCTTGCAAGACCTTGTGGCATCGCAACGATTCCCCCAAGTCTGTTGCTTCAGTTGACCTATCTGTAAGAAATACTCAAAATTCAGCGTCTGTTCTTTTATAAAATAAAAGATGTTTTTATAAAATTTAAGTAAAATACGCGCCTTTTAGAACAGTAAAATCTGGTTTAAGTGAAGGAAAATCGGTTCGTGTCCTCTTCATCAAGGGCGGCCCAAACCTTCCTATTTCAGAAACCGAACTGCATCGATCGATCTCCCATGGTGAAATCCTATTATGCCTTGCTCTTTCCCCACAATCCCACCTTACCTAGAAATAAGAACACAAATAATAATGTTGGCTGGGAGTTTTAGACATTTGACTAATAGACGGAAGGGTAATTTGGTCATTTGAATAACGTTGACAAACGATATCATACCGTTAGGCACCTCCATTTCGATCCAGGCCACCTTGCATGATCGATATCGTTACATCCAGTAATGATTCCCGAACACCTGTTAGAAGAAACGTGGTTGGTAATCGTGCACGATTTTAAGGTTTTAGGAATCATAGTATTTGTCAAACCTTCGGTCTTCAGCATCTTCTGTTTCAACCCGTATTTTAAATCTCACTCCAGGAGAGCACGAGTTAGCAAGGCTCTTCATAAATCGGTTATATGGCACTATGAACTGTGATGAACCGCCCCTAGAATACATGATTGAAGTTACGGTCAAAATGGTCATTTTCCTAACTAGACAATTAAACACCATGAATTTTGTTACCTCGGATTGTAATAGACACTGAATACCGTTCTTTGAGATATGGCATTGACCACATTCGAAAAGTCAAAGTCGTTTAGTTGATGACCAAAATATGGCGGTAAGCTAGTAGCCGGTTTCACTTGTGTGGCTCTTCGGATTCCTAGCCTTAGTACTCCGTCAACTCCTCTGAAATACAATAGCATAAGAACACAATTGCAAAATGACCAAATTACCCTCACGTTTCTAGCTCGTGTACCTTACAAAAAGAACCGCGTCCCCGCATACAATCTTCTTCTTGTTAACAAATGCACTCCAACCCGTTGTCAGCAGATGCCTCCGAGGTTGTCCTGACCACATATGTAATTTGTAAGACCATTGATTTGTTTGTGTTTTCAAATCTTTCTAACAAACACAAAGGGCAAAATAGTAAATTTACACATACCTCGGTAGATATGTCGGAATTTCCATTCAAACCCGTGAAGATCTTTAGCCACAAGCTCTTGTGAAGGCCTCTGCTGTTTATAATCCTACCATAAATAACACATCAACAAAATCAAGCTATTGTTTATTAAACCAAAAGTAAAAGTTAGGCCTCATAAGTCATAAGTCATTATTTTGGTTTTGATATATGTACTACCAATGGCGGAAAACAATCCTCGGCAGCCCGACGTGGAATCGAGAATCCTCCATGAGTGCTAGTATCGGATGCGGTCAGTGTCTTGCAAAACATATGTGGTGTTTTTGACCTTTCAGTCACCTCATTATCATCTTCTTCCGCATATTCTACTCCACATGTACCTTCACCGAAGTCACGCCATTTTCGCTCTAGCTGTTTCAACATCCATAACACGTGTTAAATAAAAAAAAAAGTCTTAAATAGACCGAAATTATAAAACGATATTTTGAGATAAAATCAGTATTATGTTTGGTTATTATTGTTTCCAGTTTAACGTTTTTGAAGACAGAATTCCATTAAAATACTCATTAAAATCAAAATGATTACGAGACAAACAGACAATAAGCTACGTGGTAACCCCTTTGAAATTAATGTTTAAAATTAAGAAACAGAAGGAAGGGATAAAATAAGATACGCAAAAAACAAAAGATGTTGTCTCAAGAAATTGTGACACATGCATTCAATAAATAAAATTTTGAAATGAATAATCTTGAAAATAAAATTGTAAAATGTAAAGCAACCTTAGAATCTTGAATCAATGAGACTTGAGCAAAAACATCATCAGTCCCAACCTCAGCCTAAATTAATAAAATTTACACAAATATTAATCACCTTTATTAAACCCAAAATAATAATAATAACATTACTTACATGAAGCTTAACGTCAAGAACACGGCAGAAGACATGAGGAGGAAGAGTAAAGTCGCCGGAGGATTGGAGTTGTTGAAGGTGGCCTTGAGGGCAGTAAACGACGGCGTTTCCTTTAGTGGGTAAGGATATTAAAGGTCCGGCACAAGCATGCCATAACTCCAAACAACACACCTGCTGCACCGGAGCAGAACTACTTGAAGACAACGATGTTGTTGTAACCTCCTCAGTGTCGGTGTTAATGGTATTGAGATCAATTAACCCACACATCATCTCAAACTCCCATGAAACTGAAAAACAAAGTAGTTTGTGTTTGGTTTGTGTCTAAAAGTGAAGTTTTAATATTATTATTATTCGCATAATAATAATATAATAGTAATAATAAATGACACATATATTTTGATTGAATTTGGTCTACTGCAAAAGTATCAGAAGAGAGAGAAAGAGAAAGATGGGTGGTGACTCCCTGTAATTCCGGGAGAGAGGGTGTCAACTTTGTCTACTCACTCAACAACAAATCTCTGGACTCACTGGACACATATAAACATTATATTATATTACTTTAAAAACTCTCATTTAATACATGTTTATGTCTTTTATTTTTCAAACTTTTTATAAGTTGCCATCAAATTGTTAAAAATAACTTTTTATTTTTATATCTTATAGAATCTAAATTAGTAAATTTACATTAATTTTCGCAGTTAGCAATTTAAACGAAGGCGCTACTTTTTATTCAAAGAAACGCAAAAAGATTTGATGTCTTTAATTCTCTTAGAAGCCGAAATGTAAGGTTTTCATTAAATAAAGATTATTTCATTTCGAAACTTCCATATTATATCATCATACAAATGCCTTGTAACACCTTTTTACTACAAAACGGGGATGATTTGTTAATTGTGAGTAAGTCACGAACTGAAAAGACGAAAGTGTGAGGAATTTTATAGAAATAACTAGCAGATGTCAGATTCAATTATAAATGATTTTCATTTTCAATTCCTTCATTTCTATACATGAGACCTTTCTACGTTGATATCTAATCCATCTCTACATCCCAAACAAAAATGTTTATTTTTTTACCCAATTTTCTACCTCATTACAAACGTTGCATTTGGTACAAACATGTCGAACACTGCCTTCTTCATAACTTCGGTCCAATTCCACTTATCCTCATCCCCAGAAAAAGACAGCTATTGACATAGGATTTTCAAATCATGTAATTATGTACGTTTTTCCATATATTCATTTGACGGATTTTTGTCCCACCTCCATTTCAACAACCGGCCCTGTTCTTTAGAACATCCAACCACCATAATACCTTTGCTACTCACTATGGCAAATAAGTTTGAAAATGCGAGTTATATCAGTTTCGAAGTGAGCCACGTGTCAATCGAGAACTGGGTGATTCTACCATCTCCGAAACTTCTTTTGATCAAATTATCCAAAGTTAGATTTGATACAGCCAAAAAGTTTTCCAAATTTGCTATTAAGTTCCACCCCCCCCCCCCCCTCCCTCGAGTTCCAAACTAGGAATTGACATAACCATTTTTCTCCATACCAATTCAAACCACCACCATCATTTTCTTAACCAAGAAATGTTTTTTTCTCACGAAAGAGAGTAAGATCGAGGCCACCTGATACGATTATGGTGGTAATTCATTCCCAACATCTTTTATTAATCCTTGAATTAACCCCCAACACCCCCCCCCCCCCCTCCCTCTAAAAACAAAAAACAAAAAAAATGCCTGCTTCCAATTGCTTGATTATTTTTAGACGCTTTATTTAATGAAAAAAACAAGCCATTACTGATTTTAACAGTGGATAAAGAAACAATTTATCAAATCATACAACAATAAGTGATAAGTTAAATATTTAATAACTATGATCAAGCAAAACATAAGATCGCTCGTCTAGTTGTTTCTCTAAATATGATTTTAAGTCATAGGCTCATAGCTAACATAAACTTAAGCTTAGATCATTTTTAGTCTTTTCCATATTAATTAACCCGAACACACATGACGCTAGTTTGGTTAATGATGTTCTCTCTAGCTTGTATGAAATACCAACTTTCTAGGTTGTAACAAGCCGGAGCTAGGCCTAAGCCTTAATTTCATAAATTTAACATGTTTCTATAAGTTTGCCAACGCTATAAGGGTACACTATAGTAGGTTTTGAGATACATAATAAATTTGTTGGTATAAAATAACACTACGTAGAACAATGAAATACAATGAGTTGTTATATGTTATCATATTTGTGACTTGTGAGTAATTAAATTGATTTTACAATAACTACTACTACCTCTAGTCATTGCAAGTTACAAAGACCTTTCACCATCTATGTCGGATTTCAATATTTATGAATACCCGTTTTAGTATATTCATTTCTATCCATCTGAAAAAGGATATTTATAAAAATACTTAATTAAATACAAACAATATGTACCTTAAGCCAATATAAACTTTACAAAAACGAACAAAGTACTTTATTCATCTAGATAAAACAATACAATTATTCATGAAAATAATACAATGGAAATTTATTATAAATGTATTATGGAGTTTACTACAACAATTTTTTAAAATGAAAACTTAAAAAAATAATAATAATAAGAGAATATTATTTTTAAAAAATAAAAGCAAAGGGGGCACCTAACAACTTACAATAAGCAAGAAGCCTAGCTAACAACATACAATAAAAGAAAAATACAACTTACAATCCCGGAAACATAACGAAGAAAATTAAACTTACATCACTTTTTTCATTCTAAACTTGAACGCTAAATTTTATTCTTCACCCATATAAATTATGTTGATTTATAGTCATTTAACATCTTGAACACCGGAAGAGGAACATTATCGAAAATAAAATCATTTCTTGATTTCTAAATTATCTAAAACGTGCCCACCAAGATACAATGAATAACTAAACATTCCTCGTTATATGCTTACTTGAAAAATCAAAGATATCTTTTACCGGCTCAAAATAACCATGTTTTGATAAATTAACATATCCTTTATAATCGGTCATAACCATTTAGCAACCTTGCCATAAACGAATTAGATGCTTTGAAGTTTCACCGTTGAAGCCACATCACACACTTTGTGTCACAAATATATGATTGAATAAATTTAGTAACGAGTAACATTATGTGGATTGAAGTAAGTCAGACAAATTTGCATTTGCTTTTAAAACCTTTTGTTAATGGTTTCCCTAAATAACTACTAAATGTGATTCTAAAATTTAGCATTTTTGAATAAACAAACTTGGTATTTTACTACTTTTGTGTAGATATAGATGTTGATTTTATAAATGCATTAAAAAAAGAAGCTGTTTTATCATAATACTAGGTTTTATTAATTAAAAAACTTTAAATATTTATTAAATTATGCGATTTTTACCTTAAGTCAAAATTCAATAAATACTATGCATTCACATCTTTAACTATATTTTACTAGTTTTTATCTCTCGTATTACGGGGCTTGTGTTTCTTTTTCGTGTCTAATATTCATATTTTTTTGCATTTTAATTTTATGTATTATAAAAAAGCTAATAATATACTTAGGGTTTGATGATGAAATAGTTTTACAAATAAATGACATGTTATAACCTGTTTAAAAGCTA
This sequence comes from Bidens hawaiensis, assembly GCF_021521415.1. Lineage (NCBI taxonomy): Eukaryota > Viridiplantae > Streptophyta > Magnoliopsida > Asterales > Asteraceae > Bidens > Bidens hawaiensis. The sequence goes on from NW_027496169.1 coordinate 95,753, forward strand.
TGGGTTTGGTGAGACTCATGACCCGCTTATTTTTTTTACTATAAAATTGTTTCTTATTATAAATAATATATTTTTCTTAAAAAAATTGGATATTAATATTTAGTATATCCCTACTTTATAAGATTTGCATATCAAATACTTGGTGAGATTTATTTTTAAAACAGTGAGATGTTATAACTCGTTTAAGGTTATCTAGGCATGATGAGACCCATACCGTGAATTCGGGTCAAATGCACTTGAAGTCTTCATTTGACAAATAAAACAATATAGTGGCTTGAGTAAATGTAAGAAACAATAATAAAGTTTTTAAATGTTTCGTTTATTTACGGGGGTTGTTTTATGTTATTTGTTTCTAATATTTATTTATGTTTTGAATTTTTATTTTTTTAATTGTATGAAAGTTAATAATATACTTATGGTTTGATGATAAATTGTTTCACAAATAAATGAGATGTTATAAGCCGGTTTAAAAGCTATATGGTTTGAAAAGACTCAAGACCCGTTTATTTTTTTTACTATAAAATTGGTTTTTTAATTATAAATAATATATATCATTTTTAAATAAATAATATATTAATTTTTAGTATATCCCTATTTTATAGGATTTTTTATCAAAAATTTGATGGGATTATTTTTTAATTTAATGAGATGTTATAACCCGTTTAAAAAATTATATGAGTTTGATTAGACGCATACCCATGAATTCGGGTCAAATGCATGAGAAGCTTCAATTTAAAAATAAAAGAAATCTGGTGACTTCAAAAAAAATGGGGAGCGACCACATCGCGACACCTAGGATTTTATTGTTATCGTTTATATATATTATAGATTACCATAAAATTTTTATGGTATAATTTAAAATGTGAATATTATATACACAAATTATTAAATTAATTCTATGTTGTCAAGTTAAAAGTACTTGGCTCTTCTGTACGTTTCATATGTTGTCAACAGTCATCATATAAACAAATTAAGTCTTTTATAAGACCATACAATGTCGGGGTGACGCCCCATGCCACCTCATCCAAAAACCTAGTTAAGCACATATTGCGTTGAATAAAAGGGGCTTCAAGAAAGGACCCCCCCCCCCCCGGAGCGTCCTTCAACACAACTAAGAAAGGTGGGGTCTAATATATACGTATGTGACAGTGACATGAAAGTGCGTTTAACGTTTTCTAGCTAAACCATAAGCATAGCTTGATTATTCAAATAACAAAACTTTACATTCAAGAACCATGTGTATTTCACATGCATGGGCCACATTTTATGAAGGGTGTGTTTTTAATAGGTTGAAATTACGTAAAAGAAGTTAAAAGAAAATGTCATTTTCAATAGTAAAGGGACCAATAGGAGACTTGTAGGCCTATCCACCCCTAGCCCATAGCATAGGTCAGAGGTACGTGAACCCGGACAATACGGGTTGCACCTTTTTAACCAGTCTGCCTTTACTCCGTCTCACTATTTAATCCCCCACATCTTTTTCCATAAATAAATCTTTAGTCATTCAAACTTTGCCAAAAAAAATATGTACTAGCTCAACTGTTTATATTCGACTTGGTTTAAAAGCTTTTAACATTAAAGAAATGATAAGAGTTTTATTTCCATTATTGTGTAAGAACTTATTTAACATAAAATTAACTTCATGTACCTCTTATGTGATGGCTCAAAAGTTTTGATGTCAACGATATAGAGTTAGACGTGTTTACAGTCCAGTTTAACGATTATTTAAATGATAAACATTTAAGCGATAATGAATTTAACAAGGACAATATAAACAGCATACGATTGAGTTGGAATCAAAATATATCACAAACAAACATCCAAAGCGAATATGCAAAGAAGAATTAAAACAAGTATCCTTGTTAGGCCATACATGATAAGGTACTATAGAGATGAATAAAGCCACTACACCACCCTTGGGCATTCTAAGAACGTGAAGGGTCATGCACATTTATACAATAACGTCATATGTAACTTGAAGTAGTAATAATTAAATGACATTAATGGGAGCCGTCATTTAAATCAAAATTACCAATAATTAGTTTGGATGCACTCCTAGTTTAATGTCTTGAGATTCAACTCTTGAACAATAAGTGAGTTAAGATTTAACAATTATGGATGAAGATCGAATAAAAACTCTACAAGCGTTGTACAATTATGGATGAAGAGCGAACAAAACCCTACAAGCATTGTACAATTAGTAATACTGAAATCTAATCCATTTATAAGATTTACTGCAATCGTTAAATTAATCCATGCTATGAGTCATAATTTATATATATATATAGCAAACACCCAATTACAAAGACTTTATGAGGTTTTAAAGCCAATCAATCCGGTTTATCTTTTTTTCAACGACCAACAAATAGAATTGTTGAGGTACTCCGTAGGGGTGACCCGATAGCAAAAGGTCACCCTCAACTGTCCCAACCCAGTCGCACAGAGCCCTTAAGCGCCTCTAGTTTCAGGGTAAACCTACCCGCCTGAGGCCCACTGGTGGTAAAACTCGGGTGCCCTCATGATCGAACTGGAGACCACAAATATCTCAGTCTTTCTTCATTGAGCCACCTATGCCCCCTCCAAAATGTTGTTAGTGGGGTTCATTAAGAAACTCAAAGTTCTTACCACTATACCACATTATAAAGGACAACTCAGATCATCCTAACTTGTCAATTCCTATTTACAAACCAAAAATAATAATACTTAATAGTACTATAAAAATAGTTTCTCATTTAGTTGGTCTTGTAAAATACAATGTCATTTCTCAATCCTCAAATTACTCACCAAGTAAACACAAATACATAATGGCATCTAAAGCCTCTTTCTAGACAACAGATCAGGGAGCCGAATCCAATCAAGTAAAGACATTGGTCGGATGTTGCTAATTTATTATAGGGCATGATCACGATTATATTGAAACATATTATTCTCTTTGCATCTTTGGGAAATTGTAGTATACACGTCTAATCTAAATTAACAAAAATACAACAAAAACATATGATTTGATTCATACTAAAGTCGTATTTAGTCCTCAAACACTGAATTCTTTGACGAGTGGAATCTAGACCGGAGCCGAGTTGAGTATCGTGTTGAAACCGCGTTGATCGAGACTTACTGAGACATAAGCATCGCCTTTTAGTCGTGTCTTCTTATATGGTCATTCTCTTGGTGAACCTGTCTTGATCACCAGAAGCTATCCATGCCTTCCTAGCTGCAAGACTGAACAACTATGGTTCCTAATTGTGGTTGAGGATTTATGTTAAACATGGGCCCGTTAAAACAAATTCCAGACTACCTCCGCGAGCTCGTCAGTTCCCCAGGGTACAATATCCGAAACAATATGTACTGTCGGAATTACCCTTGCACCCGAACTGTATTTGTAATGAGAGATTGAGATTGGGAGAGAGAGAGAGAGAGAGAGAGAGAGAGAGTTGGAATTGACAACACGAAATGGTTTGATGTCGTGTGGTCGTGTCGAGTGTGTATATGGGATGTGGCTGTTCTAGGTTTTTTTGGTGCATCCAAGTGTTTTACAACACATGTTGTATATAGCAGTGAACCGATGACTCAACAGGACACGTGTCACCATCAAAATCAGGCGCACAACACTTGTCAACATGCACCCAACACATGCCATGCTTAAGCTAGACAAACCCAACATTTGTCTAGGCGAGGGTGAGTCATGGGACACTTGTCACATGTAGCACGACGAATTCCCTGGTGATGACACAAGTCATAATGACTAATCACTTGGTTTGACATGTGCCCCAAGACTTGGTCCAACCACCAAATATACTAAGACGGCTCTCAAGCGACTTGCGAAGTGTAAAGTGCGCCACATTGCGCCAATCACCTGAGCCTGTGCACGTCGGGTGCTCCGCAATGCCACTCAGTGTGTCTAGTCACATAAGAATATAATCATTGTGAGCATTTCATCTTATAAAGAGCTCACAGGTTTATCATTCTTTCAATGTAGGACACCTCATATGCGCATTTCTCAAAAGTTCAAATTCTCAACTACACACTTTAGAGTATTGATATCACATTCATTTCTGCTCTTTGGATTCGTTAATAACTAAAGGATTAGTAACACAAACTAATAAATATTATTAGTCCAAAAAATTTCCAATATTTATATTTGTGTTTCTTTTAAGAGTATATTATTGAAGATTAATATATTTATTCTAAATAATGAACTTTTATATTAAATACAACCATTATTTGACTTTAATTTAATTTTTACCACTAATTGGTTTTTGGGTATTTGTGTTTTCCTGAAACTGAAGATAAACTAGAGGTGTTAAGGGCTGTACGACTGGGTTAGACCAGGTGGTGCTTGGTGATGGTCTTTTGCGATTAAGTCATCTCGTACAAAGTGTTTAGACAATTTTTTTTATTTATTGGTCATTAAAAAAATAATTTTTAACTTGACTTTATTTTCATTTTGAAAAAGGAAAAACCTAGAAGAATAACATAACTAATAATGATCAGTCGTTCAAAAATAAAAAGTACGGAATAATATAGTTATCAATAATAAATAATTCTCTGATGTGGGGTAAGTAAAAGAGACCAAAGATTCAAACTTCTTTAAGTACTTGCCCGACAAAGTTTTTAGTGTTATGAAAAAGATTCAATATGATCATTGAATTTTTCTTTTGCCATCACCCGATAATTATTACTACTAATTAAAGTGTTTTACTTTATTTGCCAAACTTGGATATTGGCTCGTGTAGTACACGGATGAAAAATATTTCAAACGTCATATATATGTAGATATCAAAAGAATTCATTGTGTTCTCTGCAAAACCACAAGATTTAGGAAAAATATGTATAAATGATGGAATGAGAAACTGTATAAATATACAAATATAAATAATTGAATTGCTAAAATAATAGTCATACTAAAAAGTGAACACAAAATCAGTTATAAATAATTAATTGTGGTCAAATCGATTTTTAAATCATTTGAAATGAAATAATTGGTTTTGATTACAGAAAACATTAATCAGTGAGGTTATGATTCTAGAAAACATTAATTAGTAAATTATGTGGCAATTTAAAGATAGAAACCGCATGACTTGAAGCGTATATGAACATACTAGTTGAATGTTATGTGAATATCCTGTATTGCTTTAATAGTATAGTAAGATATATATATTTTTTAACCAACTCAACAAAAAATCTATCGTCGGAAAATAAGATCTCGTCTAAAGGCATGGGTGAGCTTTCTCACTATACAATGTAAAAAAAGGACCAACACGATGAAGGAGGAGTAGGAGCTAGCTTACAAACTCACAAAGTTTTATAAGAAAGTCACACCGGTTACCATTGGATCAACAGTTGTTCTTTGGTTGCCAAATAATTTTCTACACAATAATTACCTGATTACCATGTTAGTTCATTTTAACAGATTAATTATACATCACCACACACATATACCACACTTTATTATAAAGGGAGGCATTAGGTTCAAGTCACATATGTGATAAAAATAAGGGGTTTTGGTTGGGTTATGGGATTTTCTCATATATCATAGATTTCTTCCTGAGTATGAAATAAAGATGCTCAAATGAGTTAGTTGGCCCGTAAATATACAAGATTATCAAAGTGATGTACTCAATTACCGGAATGTGTAATATGCATGCTTTGACATATTTCCCTAAAGGGTAATATGTAAACATTAAAATTCATCCTCGTGTTCACTTTTTCCATTTTTCCATGTAGAATTTGATGATTGACCTTTTTTTTGCCTCATGTTTTTACCCTTTCGGTAAATATATAATCATTCAATTGATTAGTTCTTTATTAATCAATCATTATGTTATGAGATATAACTTCAAGTACCCTCGTTATGGGGCGGGGTTTGGGAGTTGGCGGGCGTCGTTTGGGCGCTGAACACCACCAAGGGGGGCGCCCTTGGTGGTGGGGCACGGTGCTGCCCAACAACCCAACGCCGGACGCTTTCCCTCTCAACCTCACACACACACACACGTGTGTGTGTGTGTCTGTCTATATATATAAGGGCGTCAACGGGCTTTAAACCACAGCGAGACATTATTTGTTGGGGCTTCGATGCCCCCGGCGCTGACGTGGCACGATGGAGGGGCTTCGATGCCCCCACCATAGAGGATGGTCTAATAGTTGTTATCTATTTTGATATGAAGTTATGAATTCGTAACCATGTGCCAGAGTGTTTCGTTTTGGTTTGAAACATGTTCAATTGAAGGTTTGAAACTGTTTTTTAACCTGCCATGAACTCAAAATTGATAATCAGTTGGATGTACTCACACCGCTTATTGAATTTGTAAGGATTCAAGTTATGAACACTAACAAAGTTATGGCTGCTAATTCGTTTGTTGAGTGGTAGAAGGTTTGGGTTATTCAATGAAGACTCAAATTCGAATCCCACTTGTGTCATATTTGGGTGGATATTGCAATGAAATATTTGAGCTAAGCCTTGTACAAAGGCTGTCAGTTTGAACCTTGAGCTCATCTGGGTCTTCGTCCCACCGTGTGTTACACTAGAGAGTTCTGCTCTTGTGATGGCATAATGACTGTCAAGTGGCAGTCGGCGGTATGGTTTCCCGGGAGAACGCCCAGGCCAAACTCTGAAGACAGCGTGTGCCCGGTTAAGACAACATAGTCTAGCCAGAGTGGGGCATCGGGACTCTCCAAATTTAGAGAGTGTGCTAGCCTATATATAAGAAAGTCGTCGTTATAATACACACACATACACACATATATATATTGTTTCGTAGATTTTCATTTATTTTTATCGTGCAAGTAAAATTGCTTTTAATAAATGCAAAATTTTAGTTATAGTATTATTAAAATGCTAAACTAGACACGTTACACATACTGTTTACTATAACGAATGACAATTCATAACAAATCAAATACCGATCAACTGATTGATACTTCGTTTCTTATCACTCATTCTTTGATCCAACAACAAATTGATACCTATTGTTCGTTCACCGTTTTTACAATTCATGTAGATGTTTAGGTGGGTGCTTTCTTTTCTAGCTTTATTGATATTCAACAAATTTTGTTTTGAGTCAACCTTTTTATGCTTCAACTTTTGACAAAACAAAATGTTGATTACTTTTAGTTTTATACTTTTATATTCATGTTAAATTATGCCTGTATTTACGAGAATTCATTTATATATCATATCTTAAACATAAGCATGTATTGATTTATTTTTCTTATTTATATCTTCAAATAATTGTTGACTCCTAGTTTTACGATACAGTTTTGTTTATTTGAACGGCTAAATTTTATCAAATTAACAACAGACCTAGCAAGAAACTAAGAAAAGGTTTGCAAATTTCTTGAAAGATAAAATAAAGTTGAGCACATAAGATTTTGTTGGTAGTTGAAGATTAATTTATATATTTCTCATGACTTGTTTAATCAAAACTTGATTACTAAGATCAAAATATAATATTAATAAAAAAAACATGTATTAATAACATTATATTAAACATACACAAACTTTGTAATTTTCCATTACTATAAATATAGAAAGATACAAACAAAACAATCTCCGACAACCAGAAATATACTATTCATGGTCATTCTCTCATCCACCAAACACTATACAATTTTGTTACACTATTTCATTACTCTTTCTCAAAAAGCATTACCCTCTTCATTGACTATCTTATAATTTTTTTATAATTTTTTAAAAAGTTAATGCAAAATCATGCTTTAAACTAAAAAAAGTAGTTTAAAACTTTCAGCAGGTTAAAATTTTTCTATTTTAAACTATAACGGCTAATTGGTCTAGCAGCAACCCCATGACTTTTCTTACGAAAGTCGTTGGTTGAAGCTTTGCCTGGAGCAGTTTCAGCTAGGGGTGTTTCCTAGTTGTTTGGTTTTGACATGGATGGATGAGTCAGGACATCACGTTCTGTTATTCGAGTGGAAGTAGGGCTGATAATTTCAACACGTTACACGAATACACGACACGTCCCTACACGATTTTAACATGTATCAGATATGACCTTAATAGGTTTCATGTACTAAACAGGTAGACACAAATTGATATGTTAATTTTCGTGTCTAAACAAGTAAAATACACATTTACCTGTTAATTAAGTACCCGTTAGTACATGATTAGCTTTTTTTATAAATAAAAATGTATAATAATATACCCTAAATAGTTAATCCTAAAATTTTATACCAAACAATTGAACAAGAGCATGGTCGCATATATTTCAATCCAACTTCAAGTAGACGACGTGCAAACCTTTCTTCGATTTCCCCCCTCCGGATCTCGGGTAGTCCAGTGATTTCCCTTCACATCTCTGGTAGTCGCAACCATTCAATTCATAGTCTACCTCCACACATCTACGATTCTCCGGCAGTTCGGCTTCCTCGCAGTTGTAGCTTCGCCACCGGTATTAACATGTTCGTGTCTTATCATGCATATCTAGTATTAAAAGGTTCAGCTTTGAAATACAAGTACACGATAAGTTTTAGTGTCATTTACAAGTATATATGTTTCATGTTCGTGTCTTATCGTGTATTAGTGTATACGATATGCCAGCCCTACGCGGAATGATGATTACAAGTGTGTGGGCTTTGCTAGTGAAAAACTTACTTAATTTTCAACTTTTTAATTTTAAAGTGAAGTTTGTCACGTGGGAGGAGTTACTAGGGTAAATGAATGGGAGAGTGTGGTTGTACATCAGAGTACAACTGTCTAGTAGCGCAGAAAGGAAAGTGAGTGCAGAAGAAAACGATAAAGTCAATAGCCAGTCCCCTTGTTTTGTTTAACTTTGCAGACCAACCCCTCAGCTTCTACATAAATAAAGTCACTATTACGTTAAATACTTGCACATAAATCACAACCATCTTAAATAAAATAACCATCAATCCTTTTTCAAATAAAATTTTGATGCATGGATATTACAACAAATGAAAATATATTACGTGTCTTGAAAATATTATGTCATTAGGCGCAAAAGTTGTTTCATCATTGCAAATGCGTGTCACGTATAGTGATGGGGGTTGTGTTTATTTGACTGCAAAGTATATCACATGTCGCGGATTGTCACCTAGCCATATGCTTGTCTAGAGGAGGTTTGGAGCGTGTGCGAGCCGTACCATCGGCCAGGGCATATAAGTTTCGGGGGAACAAACTTTTGTATACATATTACATATATATGATTTTTGCCGTTAAAAATTAAGGTTATGTGCAATGGTACGTTTATGAGATAATTATATGTTAAGAATAGTTTTTGCTATAATATATCGATCGATAAAAGTTTTATCCATATACATTAGTGAATAAAAATGTTTCATTAAGGTCTACGAGTATTTTTATTTTGTCTCGGTCAAGGTATTTAAATTTTTGGAGACAACAGCTTTATTAACAAATTTATAATAAAAATTTGAAGAAAGTCAATGGCTTGTTTATTTAGAATAAATGGTCGACTAGATTATTTTATCATTCTAAAATAATTTAAATCGTAAGTGGATTAAGAATGAAAAGTTTAATAAAAGAAATATATTTTAAAGTTGTTATTGTAGATAGAGTTAAACCTTTCACCGACCCCGACATACTTTAGTTTCAAAGTGTCAACCCATTTTAGCAACATGTTGTAGGTCAAATAAAATGCAATTCACGTGTGTAAAAGCTTCAAGCAACTAGTATTTGAAATTTAGAATAAAGCATAAAGATTCCATTGGTGAAAGAGATAAATTGAAAAATTTGTAATTTCAATCAATATTTATATATCGTGATTTCTTTTTCTTGATATATATGACCACAATTAAGCGTGTGGATAGGTGGTAATTAAATATGGTGGTTGGTGGCGGTGACGAACAATGGCAATAGGAGATAGTGGTAAGGGTGGTGCTCGACAAAGGTATGCCGGGCCTACCAATGAAGTGGGCACATGTGGCCAATGATCGATAATGATCGTTGGCCTTATGGAGTTGTGATATATTATGATGAGATACAAAAGAGAGAATACATTTGAAAAGATACACTACTAGAAAGCCGAATACCAACTTCTAACACAATACGAACGATATTCCACAACAATTACCGATGAACTACATGAAAATTCATTTAAAAAAACTATAATTGTTCGTAAGTAATCCCAGGGTTATTATAGTCTAAATTAGAAAAAGAATACTTGCACCGACAAATATTTACTATTGAAACTATCTGTAGGTAATTCTTGATTTACCGAGAGACCATCAACCCAAATTCCTACTAATTTATACAATTCTTAAATTATATATTATTTCCCCAGGAATAAGTTTTCCAAACCATAAGGCTATGCGTAGTGAAGGGGCTATAAATTGGGGCGTTTTGCGTCGTGTGACGCCCAGTCAGCAAGATGTGAGAATTTGTTTTTGGGGTGTAATGGTGTAGTGGCTACAAATAGTAATATATATATATATATATTTATATATAACACACACATATTAATAAAATAATAATATTCCCCCCTCTCTCCGGCGACAAAAGCCTCCCGCCCCATTTCGCCCCAAAATCGCCCAAGGAGGGGGGGGGGGGGGGGGTTTCCCCCAAAATCGCCCCTGTCGCCCTCCAAATTTGCCCGTTACACTTAGCCTAACCACATTATCGTAGAACTCCACATTTCTTTCATATTTACCACATATGGTTAGTGTAGAGTCTATGGTTAAACAGTTAGCAACTAAAGGTACAAATGCAATGCGAAAGTTTATTTATGTCTATACCCGTTTGAAGCACCTAGACTCTAGACTTCTTTCATTTTAATTAATATTTCTTTTCTTTCAAAATGGCTATAAATATTAGTAACATAGATAAAGTAATATAGCTAACGGTACGTTAAGTAGTACTGTAGTAGGTTTATATGATTAAAACTAAATTATATGTTAAGCAGTAAAATTTATATTATCCGGTTTAACAATGTTTTGACGGCTAACAATGGTTTTCAAATTGCGACAAATCAAACCGTTGTCCAGACTGGCCGGTTTTAATGGGTTAACAATTTAAAAGATTTATTTTATAAATATTTGTATTCAAATTTTTACAATGGTAAAAATGATCTTTAATATAAAAAGTAATTGTATATATAAATTAAATTAAATTAAAAAAGGCTAAACAAACGGCTCGTTTAACCGGCTGGTTTCAAGTTTCAGACTATGCGCCGGCATTAAATAGCCAAACGTAACCATATGATCTCAAACGCTTCGGGTTCAATGGTTAGATCGATTTTAAACACCCATACAAAGATTTTGTGAAGTATCTATTAAGGGGGGATTGGCATAAGTTACGTATTAAACATTTAATCTTTTGAGGGGAAAATTTGTCAGTAGTGAAAATTTTATGAGGGCCTATTTTGCCAATCCGAAACCTATAAGCGAAACCGGTTTAGGTAAAACCGGCCCGTGTTGGTTTATGTCGTTTTGAGATTAAAGACGTTGTAACAAGTTTAGAGGAACCCGTTTGTATCCAAATTTCGTACGATCCATTATTGGTTATTTGTCATAGAAGCCAGTTTTAATTCAAACTGGCTTGACGCACGACCGATTTTGACTTTTATTGACCATATTTAAACCGACTTTAGAATCAATTGGTTTCACGGAGTATCCTGTTTGTGCACATGCACATAACACTACACTACATGTAGTGGGTTCGTTTAGGACTCTACAACGAGCCCAAAATGAGACAAACACCGCCCCGACCCCTTGTTTTGTCGGGGTTCATTGTAATTATAATATTTTTTTTGCACGGTGGTGGGCCTGGCGCTCGTTTTGCCGCATTTCCCTCCCACCACTACGTGTTTTGTTTGTTTTTGCTTATAAGGTCTGCAAGGAGCCTATGTCTGCGGGCGAGCTGACATAGGCTCTTGAAGACTGTTTGTTTTTTTTTTAAGAAAAGATCTGAAAACTGCTTTTATGGTTTTAAAAATAAGCTAATATCACAATCTTCATACTTCTTCACACTTTTTAACATCATACCAACACCTAATGTCCAACACCACCACCACCCACCGTCCGCCACCACCACCATCCACCGCCCGCCACCACCACCACCATCCGCCACCACCACCACCATCCACCACCACCATCCAACGCCCCCGCCACCACCACCCACCGTCTGCCACCACCACCACCCACCGTCCGCCGCCTCCACCACCCACCCACCGTCCGCCACCACCACACCCATCGTCCGCCACCACCACCGTCAACCACCTACCACCACCACCCACCGTCCGCCACCACCACCCACCATCCGCCACCACCACCACCCCCGTCGGCCACAACCACCGTCCACTACCACCACCACCACCCGTGATCATCGCCACCACCCACCGTCCGTCGCCACCACCTACCGTCTGCCACCCCCCCCCACAACCATCCACCACCACCACCCACCACCACCCATTGTCGGCCACCATCACCGTTCACCACCCACCGTTCACCACCTACCATAATCGTTTACCGCCACCCACTTCCGTAGTTCGTACACCACTACCAATTATTTTAATTGTCTACAAACGTTAAATTATTTTTATCTACTATATTATATATGATATGTAACTAATTTTCAGCTTATGTAGACAATATCCAGTTTATAAAACAAACAGTATTATATTTTCAGATTGCAGACCTTCAGACCACATATTCAGTTACAGACATTAAATCAGATTAAATCAGATTGCAGACAATTTTTGTCTTAAAAACAAACAGTACCATACTAGACCAAATAAAAAAAAAAGAAACAAAAAACCGGTCCCCTAAAGTTTATACTTCGAGTCTTCGAACAATCAATTTTTAGGTCTGTTGTTCTGATAAGTGATAACTGCTAAGCTGAAAAGGCCCACTCCCTTTAGACTCAGCCCAGTTTCAACTATTTTGGATATTATTTTAAAGCCCAGTAATGAAGTGAATCTTTTGATCTTATTGACTACAGACATTCTATTTTTTAAAATCAAACTACCAACAAGTTTACCTTATACAGGGTTTGATAATTGATACAAAGTTTTACTTTAGGTTTTATGCTTAGGGTTTAACCACTCATTTATTAAAACGATAATTAAAATATCGTTTTTTGAAACGTCTAAGGAAGGATCTAAGGCAAAACTTCCATGACGGACCTCATGCCGAAGTTGGGCGTTATTTTACATTGACTAAATCCAGCTTCCAAGAATAGTTGCTCCCACTCGACCTTGGTCCTTTCTCTTCCTGTAACCAAAACCATCATCAAGACGTCAAAAACCATCTTGGTTTCTGTTATCTCATGCCGGTCTTGTGCTTCGTCTAGCACTATATCTATCATTATCACTTTGCCTTTATCACCTGAAAGCCGAATAGTCTCACGGCATCGTTTTAGTATCTTCAACACGTTGTCATCGGTCCAGTTATGCAAAACATTCTACATAAATATATGTCACAACATTAGCAACAAGCTAGTTATATATGTATTACCTTTAACTAAATATAATAACATAAAATCATAATGATTAGATTAATTACCTTAAAAAAGATAACATCTGCAGATGGAATGGAACTAAACATGTCACCTCCCACATATTTGAGATTCCTAGTATCAATCTTGTCAGCAACAACATGCAGGAGGTCGAAAACAGTGCAAGTCATACGCGGATTCCAAGACCTGCCAAGGAGCCATATAAACAGGATCTAGGACCAAATTAGCTAATGATAATAAGTTTGGTAGGTTTTGCGAACATTCATCGTTGTTCTTGACCAATAACTTTGACGCGGTTGTAAGAATATATCCTTCGTCTTCTTGATCATGAAGTTTGGTGAGGGAGAAGAAGTTGGAGTGAATAAGAAACCGCATCAGTCGTTGCAAATGAAGGGTTTTCTCTATGGGAATGTTGAGCTTTGAAACGAGTTCTTGAATCGTGATCGGTTTTCCATGATTGTGAATGATGTCGGGTATGCCTAGTTCAAGTGCACAACCAAGAGACATGGAGGTGGTGTAGTTGAGGACATGTCTGTATATATGAGCTTGAGCTTCAAAGAGTTCATTAGCTTCTACTAGGCTTTGGTTGAGATCCATTTAGGTCTAGACCCAAATGTTCAACTTGAAGATACATATATAGTACTTTTTAACGATATTTAACAAATCATTAAGTAAATAAATTTATAGCTTTGAGAACCAAAACATACTAAACAGGCAATCCCCTCAGTATCCGATACCATTGTCGTCTGCCCTTGCCAAATATATCCACACGTACCATATTTAGTTTATGAATTTTTGTGTTTGCGAAGATAGGAGAACACGCGTCTTGACGATACATTGTATTGTCACACGATCGCTAGGATATATATTAGACGATACTCTCCATGTGTTATCAGCATATATATTAATCGAGTCCTATCTTTGTAACGTGACGTAATGTTTCATTATAATACAAGAAATTTTATCGATACGGTTACTCTAGCTAATAATGACAGTTTATTTAAGTAATGCAAGTAATTATATAGCTGAAGAGGTAGGTCCCAGCAGAGCCCAGTTGGACCCGCAAGACTCACCTTGAACAGGGACGTCTGCGCAGAAACCAACTGGATCCGCAGGACCAACCATGCTCAGAGACGTGACGTCCTTACGCGCAGTACGCAAGCTGTTCCCGCAGGAAATGCCTCCCAATGGTGAAGGACTCCGCCTGTCCCCGCAGCCTCGGATACAAGCCATCAGGGAAGGCCACCCGCGCAGCAAGGCTACACGCACAAGGTACTTAGCTCTCAATCATTCAGTGTCACCTGAAGGAATGAGCGAAGTCGGGAGCAATCCCGCACAGTGGCGGGAGGGGGAATACTCCCGCCCAAATAAGCCAGTCCGTACGATACAGGAAGATCTTTTGTACTGTACCTGACGAGGTATGGGCAAAAGATCTGACTAAAGATACGACAGCTTATTGACAACAGTATGGCGAGCAGAATGCTCCTGCACTGTATGTCACTATTAGCCGCTGCCTACTCACCAACTCCTGTCATACCACGTGCGTAGCCGGCAGTTGGTGGAAAAGGAATAGTATACAGCAGGCCTGGTCACTATCAGCCGCTGCCTACCCACCAACTACCAGCAGGGCACGTGCGTAGGCTATTGTTGGTTGAACAGAAATACTATTGCAGCCGGCCACACCTCCTTGGAAACCTACCTTCGGATATAAATACCACAAATGGTATGACCATCTCATCTTATCTTGTATCATCATATTATACCTGATATCTGCTCTAGCAATCTCTTAATATACATTTATATTTAAAGAGCAATCTAGTCTGATTCTCACGCCGGAGGGTGGTCACAAGGAGGAACCCCCCCTTCTCAGTGACAAGCTCACGGTGTCTGTTTTGCAGGTTATCAGAAGAACCATCTTCTCTGGGTCTAACCCCTCGTGGGAAACATCTATCTAACCCCCAGGTTACCCGTAATCTGCCCGGGGTCCGGTTAGTGTTTCTTCATTGGCGCCATCCGTGCATAAAGCTAGAACTTTATTTTTCTCCAGTTTTTTCAAACTTCTAAGATGGTTAAAGAAATTCCGGTAACCACAACCCCAGCTACTGGGGGGAATACCGGCTACACAGTCTTTACAAACACTACCCCGGTTACCCAAGCCGGGGCAAGTGAAGTAAATTTTACGAACACTACCCCAGTTACACAAGTTGGGGCAAGTGCAGTAAATAATCGCTCACTGGGATTCACTGATACCCAGTTAGAGAAACGAAGACTCCCCCGCCAAACACTCGATGAAGTTAAGGCATGGGCGGAGGCACGACAAAAGGAATTCCAAGCTGAGTTGGACGAACGCTTGCGTTCCGTCCAACAGGCCGACGAATTCGAAGAATACTTGGACGATGACTCGGAGGAATCCGACTCCGACGCGAACCCTCGCCATAGGGCAAAAGGGAAGCGTAAGGAAACGGACTCCCAACCGAGAAGGCATTTTGGACAAGCCTTCAAACCAAAAAATACAGGTGGAAGTCCACGTGACTTCTCCAAAACATTCAGACCAAACGTTGCAAATGCGGGAACGTCCAAATTTGCAAGGGACATTGCGGAAGCAATCGCCCCAAAAAGTGCCAAACAAATGTCAAGCATAGGCACATATGATGGTATATCTGACCCCGATGATCATTTGAACAGATTCATAGCGGGGGCAACCGTCAGTAGTTGGACGGAACCTACGTGGTGTTACATGTTCCAAATGACGCTTGTGGGGGCTGCTAGAGCGTGGTTCGATCGTCTACCGGTCAACCACATCTATGACTGGGCAGACTTCCAACAGAAGTTTAGCCAACACTTCAGCCAGCAAAGAAAGTATACCGAGGAGCAATGGACAATCCTCAAATGCATTCGAGAGAAAGATGAATCTTTGCTGGACTTCATCACTCGCTTCAACTCGAAGAAGCTTAGTCTGGGTAACATTAGCGAAGATCTTGTTCGCGCTGCTTTCATCCAGGGCGCGAACGACCCAGAGCTCATCCGCACCTTAACGGGTAAAGATGGCATGCCATCCACATGGGATGCCATCATGACAGCAGCTAAACGCTTTGCGGAAACTGAGAAGCAACTGGGTAGAGATCTCCCACAGAGCACAAACCTCTACACCCAGAAGACAAGGGAAGACAACGTCCTTACCGCCCGATTAAACAAAAAACGAAAGCTAGGCATTTGGCAGTCAAGGGTAAACTTTGACACCTCATCCGGCTTGCAACATCGGTTAGGCGGAAGGGATAACGTACGATCGACCCAGAACTCCAGATGGACGCCGCTCACCAAAAGCGTCACCGAGATATTCGCCACCGAGGAGCTTCCATGGCCAAAGCCTCAAATAATCCGACATCGTCACAATGCTGATCGGAGTAAATACTGTGACTTTCACAGGACAAAAGGCCACAACACCGAAGAATGCATAGACGTAAAGGACATGGTCGAAGCATTTGTCAGAGATGGGACGCTCGCGCACCTCGTGGCGCAATGAACGCTGAGCAGCCTGATGCGTGTAGAACCCCAGCTGGGGAGCACGAATAAAATTCCAGCTTCGATATGGAGACTACATGCTGCGTAAAGAACGAGATCCCGAACCAGGTGCGTATCGGCTCGATGGCACTCCCATCCCAACAGCATGGAAGGGAGCTCATTTACACAGTTTGCATGTAAATCAATTCCAAATTTGTAAAGAAAAGGCCAAGAGCCACTTCTAATGGAAATGATTCTCCTTAAAACATCGATGCTGATGATTTTACATTTATACTTTATGAACTATCAACACGGATATGCCGGTTTTCACCGCATAATTACGTGGAAAGTCGTTGCATGGGGAAGGCGGCAAAACCCGCATAAACCCAAAAAACGACAAACCTTCACGCAGGTCAGTTGACGGGGAAAAGTTCAGTCATCCCACTAAATGAAAGTGCCGGTCTATCCGCATGAATCATGAGAGGAAACTGAACACTAACCTATCAACAACCAAGCGTCGAACGGTTAATTCAACACGGGTATGCCGGTTTTCACCGCATAATTACGTGGAAAGTCGTTGCATGGGGAAGGCGGCAAAACCCGCATAAACCCAAAAAACCTTCACGCAGGTCAGTTGAAGGGGAAAAGTTCAGTCATCCCACTATATGAAAGTTCCGGTCTATCCGCATGAATCATGAGAGGAAACTGAACACTAACCTATCAACAACCAAGCGTCGAACGGTTAATTCAACACGGGTATGCCGGTTTTCACCGCATAATTACGTGGAAAGTCGTTGCATGGGGAAAGCGGCAAAACCCGCATAAACCCAAAAAACCTTCACGCAGGTCAGTTAAAGGGGAAAAGTTCAGTTATCCTACTAAATGAAAGTGCCGGTCTATCCGCATGAATCATGAAAAAGAGAACTGAACACTAACCTATTGACAACCGCGCGTCGAACGGTTCAAAACAGAATTTCTAACAAAAGGATGAGGAAAACCTACATGTAGGTCAGATATGGGTAAAGTTTAGCCTTCCTACTAAGTGCAAGTGACGGTTCTACCCGCACAATCACGAAAGAGGAAGCAAAACTTCACACCTATTATCTACCACGTTCAAAGGTTAACTTATCCTCAAAAAGGATGAGGAAAACCTACACGCAGGTCAGATATAGGTAAAGTTTTGCTTCCTACTAAGTGCAAGTGACGGTTCTACCCGCACAATCACGAAAGAGGAAGCAAAACTTCACACCTATTATCTACCACGTTCAAAGGTTAACTTATCCTCAAAAAGGATGAGGAAAACCTACACGCATGTCAGATATGGGTAAAGTTTAGCCATCCTACTAAGTGCAAGTGACGGTTCTACCCGCACAATCACGAAAGAGGAAGCAAAACTTCACACCTATTATGTACCACGTTCAAAGGTTAACTTATTCTAAACACTTGGAAAATTGCTAATTTAAACTAAAGTATGCAAGTCATATAACGTTTATAAAGCAAGGAATCCAAAGAAAATAGCGGTCTTACCCGCACAAAGATTTATATTTCACAATGAATCATTACAAGAATGGCCGGGTAACTACCCGCCTACAAGAAAATAAATCTGTACAAGCTAAATCTATCCTAGCAGTGGGAAGGGATCTTCAGGATCAGGCTTCAGGGCCACTTCCACTTGGACCAGCCCCATCAGTAGAGCGTGGCAGTTCAAGGAAAGCTTTGAGGATAGCTAGCCCATCATCAGCAGCAGCGACTTCGTTCACCTTCTCCACCACCGGATGCGGGAAGGCGGCGTACTGATTCACTGCTTGGTCGTAAACAGCTTCAGTATCAACATTGTACAAAGGGAAGTTGGAAGGCGGGATGCCTTTCTCAACGAACCCTAGACCAAGCAGGAAGCCGACCCTTTCCCCATCCTCGTGAGAAGCGTTGAGGGCTGCGCTCATAGCATCGTCGTAATATGTCTCTGAGAAGACCCGATGCACAACCTACAAAAGAAAATATACAAGTGTCAAAACCTTTTCTATTTACAAAGAAAAGCGTAAAGACATGAAAACATACCTGAGACAACGCTTCTCGAAGAAGCCATTTCTAAGTAAATTTTTGTGTATAGATTTGGTTTTGTTTAAATAGATTAAAAATACTTTTAAAGTAAAAATTTTAATTAAATAATTAAAACTTTTTAATGAATAAAAATGTTTTTTTATATTAATAAAGATATTTTTTTTTTCAAAATAAAACAAAACATTTAAAAGAAAAGAATCTTAAATTTTTGTGATTTAACATAATAAGAGAAGATATTAAGTGAAATAAAGATATGGGTCGAACTAAGGTGATATGCTATTTCTTAAAATTAAATTAGTTAATAATACACCTATATTAGTTACAAACTAGCCAAATGAAATATAAATTCCCTTAACATATTTGATTGTTCAAATAATTCGAATTATATGAATAATACTAGTTCACATGTGATTTACACTGCTTAAATCCATTTTTGGTTGGACCCGTGGCTTGTTGGTGGTCGACTCTGGGACTTATTCGGTTATTCCTCACCCTCTTTCGGATTACCTCATCAAAGAAGCTTGCATCGCCGATTTGATAGCAATGGGTACGTGCTTTCGGCCTTTCTTGGGATATTGCTCTGTCTACTACCCATTTACCTATGTGGCTTAGTGTAGTCACTTGTGAACAAGTATTATTCACACAACTCGAATATAACCTATGATCAAAGTATCTTAACCTAACCAAAATACAAAAGTAGCAAGCTAAATAATGTAAACATATTACTAAAATTTTTTTTAAAAAAATATTGCAATGAACTAACTAGTTTTAATAAATCATACAATTTGTCCATGAGGCGTGTTTTGAGGGAAAGTATCACCAAAAGTGGCGATAACAAATAACGCTACTTTGAAGTTATATCAAAACACATCTAATTTTCATGTTATATATCATGAAAATCAATAAAGGCAGAAATGCAAGTCACATGGTCGATCGGTCACACTATAATTTCCTAACCAAATTCAAACTAAACGTTGGTAATTAATAATTACCGGAGCTTATATAAATACTATTTCCACGCTATTCAAGCACTACTGGGGAGTTAACGGGATGTCTATAAGCCATGGAAAAAAATTGATATATGTTGTCGTATGACAAGATGAAAATGAGTATAAGGGCCGTGGGAAAGACATTCCGTACGACCTGTATGATGTGTTTGACTAAAATGAATAAAGTCATATGACTCGTAGATTCATTTTTTTGCCATATCATATGGCATGTATGCTGTAACAAACTATGATCCAAACTTGATTTGATACCACATTGCCCATTATAAACATTTGATAATTATATATTTGAAAACGCTTCGATTTTAGATTTGTATTGATTATAGGGAAATTGGATATTAATTATTCTAACTTCGACTTTAGGCCGGGAAGGGATTAATTGTAACCCGGAAAATGTTTGCAGACAATCCTAACTCTAAATCTATTTTCATCCGGATTTCCCATACTAAAACCCCGTTAATCTTTTGTGTGTGTGTGTGACAAAAATGTCTCTTACTGCAAATTAAGGGTGATACTAAACACCTGGTCTACATTTCTATTGAACACTCGATTGGAATTTGAATCTATGAAAAACCAACGGGGTTTACTTTCGGTTAGTATCTTTTAGTTAACCTGATTTAGTAACTTTTAGTTAGCATGACTTACTTTTCTTATGAACACTCAGTTTTCATCAAGAGACATTTTAGCAACATAAGTAGTCCACGTCATCAAAGAAAACTAACGGGGTTAATTTTCAATTACCATGGAATCACCATAAAAAATATATTCCAAGTGAGAACTGCAAATCGTAAATGTACTTTGAGTTGGGGTTAATCCGACCAATAATTAAAAGTTTGGATTATAACAAATACTAAAGTATTTGAATTTGGAGATTACAACAAATTATTTACCATTTATCCACAATAAATGAATCTTATATCAAAAGTTAGTTTTCCTTATTAACTTGCAAACCAACCGATCCAAATCAGGTTTGGATCATCATCCAGATACCGCAATTGGAACCTGAAAAATACTTTCTTGCACTCAAACCCATCTTCATTCCAACAAACCCGGAGTACCCAGATCAGTTGATCCACCATGAAACGCTCATAGTTTGTTCTTGATCTCACTCACGCATATCGTCGAACACTTGGTGTGCGTTTGGAAATTGGCATAATGTCACTCCCGGTTATGAAGCTTGGAACCCTTGCAGTCAGAACCCTTAGCAAACCCATTGCTACTAGGCTCAAGAAACAAGCCGCCGTTAGCCCTAAATTTCGAACTTCCATCATTGGTATTGCTCAGGTAATATTATTATTATATTATTTCATCACATTGTTAGTAATTATTTAGATCTGTAGATATTTTGTATATTTAAGCCAAATCTATGTATGATGTATGCTGGCTTAATTTAATATTATTTGTCTGTGGGTCCAATTGTCTGTCTGCAAATATGATATAGTCAATAATAATTTATACTGAAAATTTAATCAATGATTCTTCGAAAGTTGCTTTTTCGTTAAAATGATATTGCCCTTAGCAACGAAAGTAAAAGCTAAGAATGTCATTAGTTGCGACTATGGATTATTATCGACTTATCGGCCAATAGTCATGGTTTGTGGAATTACATATTGATTTTTTTAAACTAGTTTTTCTACTCGGCGTGGGGTAGCTGGCAACACCCTGCGTTCGTTACGATTTAGACACAATTGGTAAAATTTTAGGATTAAAAACTCAAAAAATTAATTCGTCAAGTTAACATATAAAACATTAACATAAAAGAAAACAAAATATTTAAGATGGTGTTTTTTGGGTTGGCAAACTTGACACGGATTCGGTCGTTTTGATTACGTACGTTACGGTACCGGAACTGAAACGAAAAAATTATAAAAGTTGAGGTGGACTAACGACCAATTTGGGGGTTCGGTCGGTAAACTTGTGTATTGGTAAATTGGAGTGTTGTCTTAGTCTGTCATGGGCTTTAAATAAGGCCGTGATTCTGCGCGAACTCAACCGAAACTAAAACAAAAAGAAAAAAAAATAACGTTTGATCGGTTTGCATTACATTTATTATGGTAACCATACTAAAAAAAGAAAAAAAAAACATACTAAAAAAAGAAAAAAAAAACAAAATTCACCGACCCAATACAACACCTAACTTCTTAATTATATATAGTACTAATAATATGAAATACAAAATTGCGGGAAATACCAATCAAAGGAAAAGTGTATTAATTTTGGTGCATTGTGTGATGTATGACAGGCAAACCATTGGCTTACAACAACAATACAAAGACGAATATACGGACGTGCAACGAATGTTGAAGTTCGGCCTTTGAACGAAGAGAGAGCCGTCCAGGCAGCCGGGGACCTTATTGGAGAGCTCTTTGTTTTCACGGTATTTGGATCTACACACATATACACATATTTATAAGTTTAAAAATTTAGTGACGGTTTAGATTTGAACTTTGATCAGGTTGCGGGCGCTGTTGTTATATTCGAGGTGCAAAGAAGTGCTAGATCAGAAGCTAAGAAAGAAGGAATCCGTAAGAAAGAAATCGAGGTACATTACATACAGTAATATATTAACATGTTCGTGTTTGCTTCTTTATTTATATCATTGTTTGCCACATAGGTTTTGATGCAACGCGATGAAGATTTGACAAAACAGGTGCAACTTCTTGAGCAAAAACTAAACCAACTTGAGCAAATCACCAAAGAAAAAGCACTAACATGTGTTGTCAACTTGGAAAATAATCAAAACAAAGCTGTCAAGACCGCAATTTCGTCCTCTTGATTTTGTTCTAACAGTTCTTTGGCTACAAATAATGGGATTATACTTTTATTCTTTGCGGGTATTTGACTAGAAAGTGTTTCGTAAGTGAGATGATGAGATCTAACGATTTACGTGAACAAATTGTTATTTTTGTAGCGTATTTTAACGATTACGCCCTGCTTGCGGTGCGCGCATATAATGTATATATGCGTGAACCCTCAGGTGGGCAAAAGTAAAATTGCACTAATTTTGACATTATTTTACTAATCTCATAAAAATAACGTTAAAAGTGGCGGAAGGTTAATCAGGCATCATGTGGTGGCGTTGATAGCCGAAAGACAAGGGCACATGCACCAATCAGCCGGTGTCCCGATGATTGAGTGCTATGTGCCTTATGTCCAAGGCTTGATGCAAAACTACTATCGAGCCGGGGGTCTCACCGGAAGCAGTCTCTAAACTCCTATGGGATAGAGGTAAGACTGTCTACATCTTACCCTCCTCAGACCCTACCATAGCATTGCTATTGGTGGGATATACTGAGTACGATGATGATGATGATGATGATGATGATGATTATTAGAAGAATAAAACTTGTGTGGAACATAATGCTTATTCTCTTCATTATGTAGATGTTCTCTTGGAAAGGTGATGAGGATATATTCATTTTGATTATAAGATGCATACTTAAGATTAGAGAATGATTTAATTGATTATCACATGTGTTCTTCCAAGACTTTAGTATATAGTTTGGAGAATAATAAATTGAGCCAAAAGAATCTAATGAATGGTGGTGAAAGGTGTGTTTTATGTTCCTTTATGCTCTTGGGTCCTTTTATAAAGTTGTAAAACATTATTCTTCTTACTTATACATTTTTCTCAAATATAAGGAGGAATTCTTTTAAACTAACTATATAAGATAATGTTTTTAAGCTTCCTAGATTTTTTTAGAACATATTACAACTTTTTCAATATGGTTAACCTTCTAAAAATGTATTGAATTTGATACTTGTAATTGTGTTCAACAATCTTAAATTATTAATAAAATGTGGTGTGGTATATATGGTCAAGCTATTCTATAAAGGGGAGTAAAAATGAGAAGTATGAGAATGATTTTTTGCCACACAAAAAACTCCCTCTAAAAAAGTTGAAAAAAATTAATAAAAAAAATCATAACTCAAAATTTAATAAAAAAACGAAAAAAGTAAAAACACTAAAATGTTTCAACTGTCTTTCTCGTTCTCAAAAAAAAAAAAGAAAAACACACAATGGTGAGTGAAAAAGTCGTGTCTTTTTGTTTATTATTGTATTTTGGTTTTTTTCGTCATTGATTGTGTATTTTTCCCTTGAAATTGTGTCATTTTTTCTTTATATTGTGTTATATTACTCAACATTGTGTTATATTGTGTCCTTTTTAGTTATAATTGTGTCTTTTGTTCATTTTCGTTATTGTGTCTTTCGATCTTAGCATTGTGTCTTTTCGTCATTTTCTTTTTCTTTTTTGGAACGGAAATGATGGCGGAAACATTTTAGTTTTAAAATTTTTTTCGTTATATATTTATTTTTTGAGTTATGATTTTTTATTATTACTTTTTTAATTTATATTTAAGGAGTTTTTTATGTGATCACAAATCCTTCTCTCACTTCTCATTTTTGTCTTAATTTGTATATTAACTTTACCCGTGTCACTTCTCATTTTTGTCTCAATTTGTATATTAACTTTACCCGTGGTATATATTGGGTGATAAATTATTAACATGCCATAGATGGTATCTAACTTTCATGATGTGACACATTTTTAGGACGCTTGCCAAATATCTCCTCGTACCTTTATGATACTTTATGATTCTTAGCCTCGACCATAACAAAAATTGTTATCTTTATTCTTACGCACATGCTAACTCGTTGGTTTGATTTCGTTGGATTAGTAGTCGCATTCAAAAAAGTTCATTTGTTTCATAAATTTCATCTTTTTACTAGTGCTTCTCTTGTGTTATTCTAGCGTGCCATCAGATTGCTAATTAGCATAACCGATTTTATGAGAGCTTTGTCTTCACGCACACTGAAGAGGTAGGTCCCAGCAGAGCCCAGTTGGACCCGCAAGACTCACCTTGAAGAGGGACGTCTGCGCAAGGACCAACTGGTTCCGCAGGACCAACCATGCTCAGAGAAGACCTTACGCGTAGTACGCCAGCTGTTCCCGCAGGAAAAGCCTCCCAATGGTGAAGTACCCCGCCTGTTCCCGCAGCTGCGGGTACAAGCCATCAGGGAAGGCTATCCGCACTAACAGCAAGGCTACACGCATAAGGCACTAACTCAATAATTCAGTAATGTCACCTGAAGGAATGAGCAAGGCGGGAACACTCCCGCCCAAATGAGCCAGTCCGTACGCTTCTGGAAGGTCTTTTGTACTATACCTGCCAAGGTATGGACAAAATAGACAAGATCTGACCAGAGCGGCCCATGAACCAATCACAGGGTGACAGCTCACCGACAACAGTACGAGGAGCACGCTCTAGTACAAAATGTCACTATCAGCCGCTGCCTACTCACCAACCCTTGCGTGGCACGTACATAGCCTGCAGTTGGTGGAAAAGGAACAGTACACAGCCGGCCATGTCACTATCAGCCGCTGCCTACCCACCAACTACCAGCGTGGCACGTGCGTAGCCCACAGTTGGTGGAAAAGGAATATTATACAGCTGGCTGTACCTGCTTGGAAACCTACCTTCGGCTATAAATACTCCAACACCTTGGAACGGTATCATTATCTTGTATCTTATCTTCTCTAGCAATCTCTCTTTATATACACTTATATTCAGAGCAATCTAGTCTGATTCTCACGCCGGAGGGTGGTCACAAGGAGGAACCCCCCCTTCTCAGTGACGAGCTCACGGTGTCTGTTTTGCAGGTCATCAGAATAACCATCTCTGCCGGACCTAACCCTCGTGGGAAACATTACTTAACCCCCAGATTATCCATAATCTACTCGGAGTCACCTAGTGTTTCTTCATTGGCGCCATCCGTGCATAAAAGCTAGAACTAATTCTCAGTTTTTTCAAAAACCTCTGAGAAGATGGTTAACGTTACTCCGGTCCCAAGGCCAGTGAGTGACCAAGAAACCCCGGTAACCACAACCCCAGCTACTGGGGGGAACACCGGCGGTTACACAAATTTTAAGAACACTACCCCGGTTACCCAAGCCGGGGCAAGTGCAGTAAACAATCTTTCACTGGGACTCACCGATGCCCAGTTGGAGAAACAGACGAGGCTCCCCCGCCAAACACTCGATCAAGTTAAGGCGTGGGCCGAAGCACGTCAGAAGGAATTCCAAGCTGAGTTGGATGAACGCTTGCGTTCACTCCAACAGGCTGACGAATTCGGAAGCACTCGACAACAGCTCAACATGAGCAGTGAGTGCGAGTACTCGGACGATGATCGGGAGGAATCCGACACCGACGCAAACCCTCGCCATAGGGCGAAAGGGAAGCGTAAGGAAACGGACTTCCAACCAAGAAGGAATTTCGGAGAAACCTTCAAACCAAGGACCGCAGGGGGAAACCCACGTGACTTCTCCAAAACCTTTAGACCAACTGTTGCAAATGCTGGAACGTCCAAGTTTGCAAGGGACATTGCGGAAGCAATCGCCCCGAAAAGTGCCAAACAAATGTCCAACATAGGCACTTATGATGGTATGTCCGACCCAGACGATCAATTGAACAGATTCATAGCGGGGGCAACCGTCAGCAACTGGACGGAACCCACGTGGTGTTATATGTTCCAGATGACGCTGGTTGGAGCGGCCAGGGCGTGGTTTGATCGTTTACCGGTCCACCACATCTATGATTGGGCGGACTTTCAACACAAGTTCAGCCAACACTTCAGTCAACAGAGGAAATATACTGAAGAGCAGTGGACGATCCTCAACTGCGTCAGAGAGGAGGATGAATCTTTACTAGACTTCATCACACGCTTCAACTCCAAAAAGCTGAGTCTGGGCACCATAAGCGAAGATCTTGTTCGCGCCGCTTTCATCCAGGGCGCCGAATACCCAGAGCTTATCCGCACGTTTACGGGTAAGGACGGCATGCCATCCACATGGGATGACATCATGACGGCGGCCAAGCGCTTTGCCGAAACGGAGAAGCAACTGGGTAAGGATCTTCCCCAGAATACACACCTCTACACGCAGAGGACTAGAGAAAACAACGTTCGGACCGCTCGGCAAAACAAAAAGAGGAAGCTAGGTATTTGGCAGTCAAGGGTAAACTTTGACACCTCATCCAGCTCTCGCCCTCTAGTGGGCGGAAAGGATAACACGCACCCATCAAGCCGAAAACACCGATGGACGCCACTCACCAAAAGCGTCACAGAGATATTTGCCACCGAAAAACTCCCATGGCCAAAAGCTCCAATGATCCGGCAGCGACCTAATGCGGATCAGAGCAAATCCTGTGACTTCCACGGGACAAAGGGTCACAGCACTGAGGAGTGTACATCCTTGAAGGATATTGTTGAAACATTCGTCAAGGATGGAAGACTTACACACCTTGTGGCATCAATCAAGAATGGAGGGAGGAATGATAAACGATACAAAGGCAACGGACGAAAGACCGTTGACATCAGCATCCACATGGTTCATAGTAACATCAGAGGAAGAAAAAGACGAATAACAGAACCATGCGCGTGGAAGGAAGCTGAGGTGCGCTTCCCGCGAGTGCAGGAGGACCCAGCAAAGAAGGCCCTATCGTCATCAAAAGCCAGCTGGGGCACTACATTACTTCCCGCACTCTTGCTGACAACGGCGCCTCGTCAACGGTGATGTATAGGCAGTTCTTCGACAAGCTAGACGACGAAGACAAGGAACGCCTGGAAACGGTCTGCGCCTCGATGGAAGGGTTCGACGGCAGCACAAACACCCCCTGGGTATCCTATCTTTCCCCGTCATTCTCACGGACGGGAAACACTCCCGCACAGAAGATGTGGACTTTGTCGTGATGAGGAAGCCACACCACACGTACGACATTCTCTTCGGGAGAGACGGGATGGCAAGATTCAATGCCGTGGTATCTTCAGTCCACGGCATGATGGGATGGCCAACAGTTGAGGGTGTAGCGATGATCACCGGCATTCCCCAGGTATGCATCGCATCTGTCTCATCTAAACCCAAACCAAAGATGGCTAAACCAACCATCACCGAACCGGAAGAATGGGCCTTCAATGGCAAATACCCTGACCAGGCCGTTACCATTGGCCCAACAGTCATTGATCCTACGCGCACCTTACTCAAACGCTTACTACTGAAAAACGCTGACATCTTCGCATGGACACCAGCTGACATGACTGGGGTACCTCGAAGTAAGGCAGAGCATAAGCTCAAGTGTGACCCGGCTTTTACGCCAGTCATACAAAAGCGCAGAGTAATGGGGGCGGAACAAGCTAACGCGTGTAGAATCCAAGTCAAGGAACTCCTTGACGCGGGCATCGTACGCATTAGCAGATATCAAACATGGGTTGCAAATCCCGTTATGGTACCGAAGAATAACAAACAATGGCGCATGTGCATAGACTTCAAATACTTAAACAAAGCATGCCCCAAAGATTGTTATCCGTTACCCGAAATTGATCTTAAGGTAGATTCGTTAGCACCGTTTCGCCTTAAATGCTTCCTGGATGCGTATAAGGGGTACCATCAAATCCACATGGCCGTTGATGATCAGGACAAAACCGCTTTTCGGACGCCCGATGGCACATTTTGTTATCAAATGATGCCATTCGGACTTAAGAATGCCGGGTCCACGTACCAACGCCTGATGGACAAAGAGTTTCATGCCCAAATTGGGAGAAACTTGGAAGTCTACATGGATGACTTGGTCATCAAAAGCCCTGACGCGGAAGCGATGTTGAAGGACATCGAAGAAACTTTCAACACGCTCAGGAAGATAAACATGAAGCTCAATCCGAGCAAGTGTTCCTTTGGGATGGAAGAAGGGAAGTTCTTAGGAGTCATCGTTACTAAAGATGGCTTCAGAGCGAACCCTGAAAAGGTCGAAGCCATTATCAAAATGGAATCACCGACTACCATCAAGCAAGCTCAGACACTGAATGGACGACTAGTCGCACTTAACCGCTTTTTGGCAAACCATGCGGATAAGTCGTTTCCATTCGTGTCAACATTGAGAAACTGCTTAAAGAAAACGCACTTCCGCTGGACACCAGAAGCGGAAGCAGCTTTTCAGGAGATTCGGTCACGCTTGATCGAACTCCCAACGCTCACAGCACCAGAAGCGGAGGAGGAATTAATCCTATACCTTTCCGCCACAGATAGAGCAACCGGAGCAGTCCTGCTAGTAGAACGAAAAGGCATCCAGATGCCAATCTACTATGTTAGCCGTGTCCTAACAGACATAGAAACCCGGTACTCTACCCTGGAAAAATTAGTCTTAGCACTTGTACAGGCTTCACGCAGGCTAAGACGATATTTCCAAGGTCACCCAATCACCGTTCTCACCAACTTCAAACTTGCAAACGTTCTTGGCAAACCCGAATTGTCGGGACGCCTAGCCAAATGGGCAATAGAATTGGGAGAATACGCGATAAAGTACAAGCCAAGACCAGCCATAAAAGGCCAGGTCTTGGCCGACTTTATTGCAGAAGTCCCCACTTCGCGGGAGAAAGAGTGCCAGGAGGAGGCTCAACCCTTCCCAGCACAGGACATCCAGGAGGTCTGGCGACTTTACACTGATGGAGCAGCCAGCAAAGAGGGTTCAGGCGCAGGGTTGAAACTTACCAACCCAGCAGGTCAAGAATATACTTACGCTATTCGACTGGATTTTCCAAGTACGAATAACGAAGCGGAGTATGAAGCATTCTTGGCCGGGCTGAGAATTGCGCGTAAAATGGGAGTGAAAAACTTGGAAGCCCACGTGGATTCCATGTTAGTAGCCAACCAAATAAACGGGACGTACACGGCCGTGAACGACACAATGGCCCTGTACCTCGCACAAGCAAAGACCCTTATGCGCGATTTTAAGGATTGTAAAGTCATACACATCAAGCGTAGCGAAAACAAATATGTGGATGCGTTAAGCAAGCTTGCATAGTTAGCCTTCACCCACTTGGGAAAGGATATCCGCATTGAACTCCTTGGAGCACCATCAGTCCCGCACAAGGAAATCTGTGTCATCCAAACCGGCACAGAAACATGGATGACACCAATAATAAATTACCTTGCGGCGGGTATACTACCATAGTCAAAAACACAGGCAAGAAAAATACGTTGTAAAGCACTGAACTATCAACTCATCGATGACGTCCTTTATAGACATAACTTTCTTGGCCCACTCCTAAGATGCGTGGACAACCAAGATGCTGACTACCTCCTAAGGGAAGTACACGAGGGCATCTGTGGAGTACACGCAGGTCCACGCGCTGTTGTAGCTAAGCTTAACAATGCGGGATACTTTTGGCCGGGGATGCATACGGATGCGCTGGCATACATCAGAAAATGTAGGTCTTGCCAGCTGTACGCACCCAACACGCATCGCCCGAAGAATGAACTTGTTCCAGTCACCTCTTCATGGCCATTCCAGAAGTGGGCCATCGATGTGACAGGCCCATTTCCCACAGCAACAGGAAACGTTCAATTCCTAGTGGTAGCCATCGACTACTTCACCAAGTGGATAGAAGCAAAACCCTTAGCCCAAACAACCGCAAAACATATCAAAAAATTTATTTGGGAATTTATTATTTTGTAAGCGTGTAGGATGTGTGACAATTGGCCGTGAAATTTTAAACAGTCATAGACCCTTAGACCTGGTTGGAAAAAATGATTGGCCGATACATGACCGTGACACCCCACCTCAATCGCTTCTAGAGAATAAGAATTTGGACGGAAAGAGAAAGAATGTGGTGAATAATAAGGATGTGGGAAGAAATGGGGTGCTTATTACGCAGGCGAGAGGAAAGAAAGAGGAATTTGACTCGTGTGACGGAAAAAGAGTTTTCCAATTAATGATGTGACATGGTTTTTGATAACATGACGTATTAGTTCATTTGACAAAAAGTTATATAAAATTGACCGGCTACTTAATGACCTAAACCATATATAAAATCCAAATCTAACGTATAAAAAGATAAAGTTCAATACAAACAATAACAATGTGTCAAGTAAAGGCTAACCGCACGACACGTACTTAGCTTAACATATTTTACAATTTTGTGTAGTGAACTAGAATCTTTCAATGTACCAAACGAGTAAAGAAAGTACCATTTTATGTACCGAAATAAGATGATTCCACATTATCGTGTGTCTCGTATATAATATTTGACCGAATTTCACATGAAACAGAACTCCACAACGTGTAATGTCTATACTAAAAATAAAAAAGTAAAAAAAAATAAAAAAATCCTATGTTAAACAACTAGAGATTTTTTATTTGAACGATCAACGAAAATAGCGCAGGGTAAATATAGCTCAGGTACCCGAGGTAACCCAATGACAAAAGTTGACCCCACATGTCCGTGATCGCAGACACTACTGGTAGTCAAAGTCTACAATTTCCTGTTCCGGAGAAAACCCGCCGCCCGGAGGCTTAATCAAATTAGAATCAGATTCGAATTTAAGACCTTGCATTCTACAGCCCAAATCTCCACTTACCCTCCAAAACCAGCCCAAATCTTCACTTACCCTTCAAAACTAGTTAATGTAAAGCTCATTGGAAAATGGGTTTCAAAATATCAATATAGTGAAATATTTAGATCTTCCCATGAAGAAAAAAATATCTTTAAATTTAAAAGATTTTATTTCATTACAAAAAAAAATTCGACAACTCTACAGTTCATATATTATTATGCCTATCATAAGTTTGAAAAGAATATTAAAAAACAAAAGCTTCAGGACATATTCTCCTTAACATACTTTTACCGCCAAGCTGCACTAGACCACCAAAGGGTATTATGATCTGCATCTCATCTGCCCAACTTTTGGGTATACAAATTCTCTCATAAACTTGTTCTCTCAGTTCATATATATCACCAATTCAAAACAGGTAATTAATATATGTTTATATATTATCTAATCATTATCATGTTGTTGATATAGTTATATTATTATTATTGTTAAGTTGTTGGAATGGGGAGAGGTGTGAAGTCACACAGAATACTCAAAGACCGGGCCATGAACCGTGTCGATGATCTTCAAGTCATGTTCATGGATCTGCAATCTGCAAGGAAGGAGAGCCGGAATATCGACATGGTTGTACTCGAGGAACAAGTGCATCAGATGCTTAAGGAATGGAAGAAGGAACTTAATCAACCTTCCCCTGCATCTTCTTTGCATCAGGTTTATTATATTGTTAAACAACTATGTAAATTGATTTACTGTTAGCAGGGTCGGCCCCAAGGTTTTAAATACCTCGCCTGAGCTGAAATAAAAAGACCTGTAGGCCCTAACGAGTTATTTGTTTTTTTATCTTTTTTAGTTTTTAAATTTGGTTTGGGCCCGATAGATTAAATGGATCATGTATAAAAATTTTTTTGTCCCAGTATATTTAAGATGATTAAGATCCATACCTATATTATTAAAAAAAAAAATTTTGCCACCGAAAATTACGGGCCTTGGCTGGTTGTCCGGCTCGCTCTACCCTAGGGCCGGCCATGACCAATAGGTCAAATTATTGCGGTTTGGATGTCGAATTTTGTTTAACTTAGGCAATTTTGAATTTTGATGCAGGATGGAAGCTTGGGGTCGTTTCCTCCGGACATAAGTAGGCTGCTGCAGCTTTGTGATGAAGATGATGATGTAACGAGCGGGCTAGCTGTCCCAAAACCTGACCCGGATGCCCATACGGTTCCAAATTCTATTGTGAACAACACGGTAACAATATGACTATAGAGTTGGTGTTTGGACATGCATTTTTCTAATTGTTTTGCTAATTATCTGATTCAAAATATTCATCATCTTGCAGAATTATATTATAACTCCAGTGTCTCAAGAACATGACTTTAAGTTGCTTGATCAATACAAAGATTTGCCTTTCGGGATAAACATGACAGGACAACAGAATATTGGTGTTGATACACAGTTAGATTATTTTTCATTCAATTTACCACCAGAATTTGAGCCGAACGGTGTTAATGGGATTTATGGCGTTTGGGGCGAAGATGGTTTGCCTCAAGTTACCAACTTTCTGTCAAACATTTGTCCTCCGCCTTCTGCGTTCCTTGGACCAAAATGTGCACTTTGGGACTGCCCCAGACCGGCTCAAGGCTGGTGGTCCGAGAGGCCGGTTCAATGGTGGTGCACCAGCTACTGCAGCAGTCTGCACGCGGTGGTTGCACAAAACGAAGGTCAACCGGGCATGACTCCAGTCGTGCGGCCTAAAGGCATTGAATTGAAAGATAATCTACTCTTTGCTGCACTTAGTGCTAAAGCACAAGGCAAGAACGTTGGTGTCCCGGTTTGTGAAGGAGCCGCTATTGCAAAATCACCATGGAATGCTCCTGGTTAGTCTACTCGACTACTCGTCTTTCTTATTTAACCCGACCCGTTTAAAATTTTAATACTATATATAAGTTTATAACCAAAATGGTTTTTTTCAGAGCTTTTTGATCTTTCGGTTTTTGAGGGTGAAATGCTGCGAGAGTGGTTGTTTTTCGATAAACCAAGAAGGGCGTTCGAGAGTGGAAACAGGAAACAAAGATCACTCCCGGATTACAATGGTCGGGGCTGGCATGAATCACGAAAGCAAGTGATTAATGAATCCGGATGGCTAAAAAGATCATACTACATGGACCCACAACCGATGAAACTAGTCGAATGGCATCTTTACGAGTATGAAATCAACAAATATGATGCTTGTGCATTGTATAGATTAGAACTAAAGCTTGTGGACCGAAAAAGGAATCCAAAGGGAAAGATCTCTAGTATTCACACTCACACGTCTAGATATCTAGATCGCCCGTTGGTGATATAGTTATAACATGTTACAAATCATTAATATTGTGTCACTTGTCTTGTGACATGTTTTCTAGTATTTAGTTTATGTAGAGCAACACCCCGCTTTCTTCATAGCCGTCACGTCATCTTTACCTCCAATATTAATCGTTTGTCCCTTGGGTACTAGAGCCGGATCATTAGCCACACCAAGCGCCTTTCGGCTCATAACCCGATAGATTTGAGTCAGTACTTCGGTAAAAGCTTTTTCAACGTTTAACGCCTCAAGAGCGGATGTTTCCATAAAAAAGACAGTTTCTTTCTCGGAAAAGACCTTGGCTTCATCGGTTGTCACAGCCCGTAAGTGAGCAAGATCAGCCTTGTTTCCAACGAGCATGACTACAATGTTTTGGTCCGTGTGATCCCTAAGCTCCTTTAGCCATCGGTCCACGTTTTCAAACGTTACTTTTCGTGTAATATCGTAAACGATTAGAGCACCAACAGTTCCTCTGTAATAAGCGCTTGTTATAGCTCGGTACCTGAAATGTTTCTATATTATTACAATGAAATGATGAATAACACAAAATATTTGTTTAACATGCATGTTTTATTCATAATGATTTTTTTATCATGTATTCATATGTTTATAAATATGTATACAATGAAGAATAATATTACTACCGTTCTTGTCCCGCAGTATCCCATATTTGGCCCTTGATGATCTTATCATCAACACGAATGCTACGAGTGGCGAATTCAACACCAATTGTGGATTTCGAGTCGAGGCTGAATTCGTTCTTGGAGAATCGTGACAAAAGGTTGGATTTACCGACGCCTGAATCCCCGATCAAAACAACCTTATACAAGTAATCGTAATCGTCGTCTGCAAAGGAACCCATTTGGCTTTAATTCTTTCCTGTGCAAGGGTTTGTGTTTATGGTTGAGAGGGATAAACCATGTTCATAAATCAATGAGGAAACACAAGGTGAAGAAATATTATAGATGGCAAATTGTTTTTGTTTCTATGCTTTGGAATGAATGTTAGAAATTCAGGGAAATATAGAGAGATCAAAATGGAGTTTGTATGAAATGTTTGTTAGAGATAAAATAATTATTTATAACATTTTTTTTATTTAAATTGCATCGATCATTAAAATTGAGAATTTTTCACTTTTAATATAAGTATAGTTCATGTATGTAATTGGACCTATTACATGCTAATCTAAAATCTTAAATATATATAGATGAAACCTTTAAAAACTCCTAGGTTGCTCCATGCATTTTTTCAAGGCTGTTGGTGCATTTTGTGACCGTCGCTATGCAATTCTGACCAGCGGAACGCCATAGGCGAAGTTATAACAACTTCGCCATAGGCGAAGTTAGCACAACTTCTGCCATAGGCGAAGTTATATCAACTTCGCTATAGGCGAAGTTGTAACAACTTCGCCTACAGGCCCAAGCCCGTGAAGTTTATATATATATATATGTGTGTCGTGTTTAGGGTTAGTAATTCAGAAATTAGTGTGTGTTTTGAGCAGTTTGTTTGTTTAGAGAGAGTAAGAGACAAGGAGAGTCGTGTGAGACGACCCGAGGTAGAGCTCACCTCGGGTCAGTCGTGTTTTCTGTTTGGTTACGGTATGTAACGTGTTTTGATTATTATAAAGAATCTGCAGATTTGTTTATCCCGTTCTTGTATTTGTTCGTGTACGTGTTTGTGTTCTTCATCTTGTACACCATTAACGAGTCTAGGAGGATTCCGCACTCCTAGACCTCGTGCGGATCTCGTATCGATCGGCGACGCCCCCCGGGGGACCTACATGTGGTATCAGAGCCTTAGGCTCTTATGCTATGGTTCGAGATCTGCGTTTTGGTGTTTCTGGCACGTTTCTGTGCGTTTCTGGCCGAACAGCGCCGCAGGCGAAGTTATTGTTTATCAGGCGAAGTTGCCGTCACTGTTCGTAGGGTTTCAGCGAAGATATAAGGTCTGGCGAAGTTATGGACAGACGAAGTTATAGCCAGGCGAAGTTGACTTTAGGCGAAGTTGACTTAAGAAAAAAAAAAAAAAGAGTATTTTGGTGTTTTCGTCTGTATGACCAGGTGTACACGATTATTGTGAGACCGGAGATGTTGTTCCGTCAACGAGTGAAACTTGTTATCTCTGGGTCTTACGTGTGAACAAATACGTGTCAACTATGGATATGGAGTTGAGTTTGAGAATGGGATATTGATTGAAACTGGATATTGACACATATTTGGGTGTTTGTGGGCAATGAAATTGTTGTTGTTCGAGGTTGACCAACTGAAGAAAGTCAAATTGAACTGAAGGTTTTCGTCATTACTGGATTGCGGTCAGAGCATATTATTTATGTTATTTTCAAGGCGTTCGAGAATTGGATCCTGAAACGTGATGCTCATTTATTAGAGTGAAAATTCTGGAACAAGTTGGATTTAATCGGGAATTAAAGTGTTTTGTTCTTGATCGTTATCCCTGGTGATTGAAGATGCTTCGGATTAATTAATGGTCATGTGTTAGATTCTGTCAAGGTGGTTTTGTGATGAAATTGATCACTTGATGTTGAGTAGTTGAAGATTAAACCTTATCGTATGCCGACGAGTTGGTGAAGTTGTGGAGGAAGCCCAACTTCACGTGTTGGTGAAGTCAGATGGACTCACGTGATTGGTTGAGATGATCTATTGGCACGAGGATGCATGCATTTCAAAGACCTCAATCGTTATAGTCGGAGAAGCTTACACTGAAGGGGAGATCTGATATGGAAGACGCTGGGTGATTGGTAGATTTGTGAAGCTACATGACAGTTTCAGACACGGCTGGTTGAAGGGCAAACAGAAGATCATCAGTTAAGAGGGAGTCTGTTGGTGCATGTTTTTGTAACAGATGATCTTTCGTGTTTGTTAGAATTGAGAGCAACGGTCAAAGGGGAGTCTGTTGGTGCATTTTGTGACCGTCGCTATGCAATTCTGACCAGCGGAACGCCATAGGCGAAGTTAGAACAACTTTGCCATAAGCGAAGTTATAACAACTTCGCCATAGGCGAAGTTTGCACAACTTCGCCATAGGCGAAGTTTGCACAACTTCTGCCATAGGCGAAGTTATATCAACTTCGCCATAGGCGAAGTTGTAACAACTTCGCCTACAGGCCCAAGCCCGTGAAGTTTATATATATATATGTGTGTCGTGTTTAGGGTTAGTAATCCAGAAATTAGTGTGTGTTTTGAGCAGTTTGTTTGTTTAGAGAGAGTAAGAGACAAGGAGAGTCGTGTGAGACGACCCGAGGTAGAGCTCACCTCGGGTCAGTCGTGTTTTTTGTTTGGTTACGGTATGTAACGTGTTTTGATTATTATAAAGAATCTGCAGATTTGTTTATCCCGTTCTTGTATTTGTTCGTGTATTTGTTCGTGTACGTGTTTGTGTTCTTCATCTTGTACACCATTAACGAGTCTAGGAGGATTCCGCACTCCTAGACCTCGTGCGGATCTCGTATCGATCGGCGACGCCCCCAGGGGGACCTACAAAGACATCAGATTGCGTTATTTGTAAATAGAGGTTTCTCATGCATTTGATCCGAATTCACGTGTATGGATCTCACCAGACCCAGATAACCCTTTAACGGGTTATGACATTTTATTAAATTAAAAATTAATCTTACCAAACATTTGATATAAAAATCCTATTAAATAGAGTTATACTAAAAATCAATATTCGATATAAAAAATATATTATTCATAATTAATAAACAGTTTTATAATAATAAAAAAATTAAGCGACTCATGAGGCTCACCAAACCAAATAGCTTTTAAAACCATGTTATAACATTTTGTGAAACTCTTTAATCATCAAACCCTTATGATATTATTAACTTTCCTTACATTAAATAAAATTAAAATCCAAAAAATATATAAATATTATAAATGAATAAGGTAAAACAACCATGTAATACGAGGGATAAAAACTAGTTTTTATGTAATTTGGTTATTATATATACATGATTTATTTTGTGTTATATTGTTACATCCGGACTTTTAATAATCAATAGAGGAATTATAATTTAATTAATGAAAGCTCATAGGCTAAGGGTGTATAAATACCCTTTAAATCCTAATTCCTAAACTTTTACATCATTATCACACCCTCCTAAACACATACATCCTCTCCTTCAATTTTTGGTGTCAAATAATCATTATCAAGTTCATCGCGGAATCAAAGTTTGATTATACCACTATGTGAATCGCACCAAAGCTACAAGGATTCTTCAAGAGATCAGCTCGTTTCAGCAATCAAACTCAAATCGGACTTCGGTTCATCTCACAAGTGGTTCAAGAGTCTTAACCATTCAGAACTTGACTAAGGAGCTAAGAAATTCAGGTGGGTTTGTAGACCCTTTCCTTTAATGTTTTGGGGTTACATGCACACTCATATAATGATTAATACAAGATAAGAATGTGGTTTATGCTTAAATGATTAATTGATTAACAATAAATGAGATTAACGGTTGGTAATGTAAGAATCTATCTATAATATATATAAACGAAAACATAAAAATCCTACGTGTCGCGATGTGGTCGCTCCCCTTTTTTGTGGAGTCACCAGATTTGCTTGATTTTTAAATGGAGACTTCTCATGCATTTGACCCGAATTCATGGGTATGGGTCTTACCAAACCCAGATATTCCTTAAACGGGTTATAACATCTCCATAAATAAAACAATTATTTTCACCAAATTATTGATGTAAAAATCCTATAAAATAGGATATACTAAAAATTAATATCTTATTTATTTTAAAAAGATATATATATATATATATATATATATTATTTAAATTAATAAACCAATTTGATAGTAAAAAAAAGTAAACGGGTCTTGGGTCTCTTTAAACCATAAGTATATTATTAACTTTCATAAATATTATTTATAATTAAAAAACCAATTTTATAGTAAAATAAATTAACGGGTCTTGGGTCTCATCAAAACCATATAGTTTTTAAAACGAGTTATAATATCTCATTTATTTGTCAAACAATTTATCATTAAACCATAAATATATTATTAACTTCCATACAATAAAAAAAATATAAATACAAAAAATAAATAAATATTAGAATAAATAATATAAAACAATCCCCGTAATACGGGGGATAAAAAGTAGTGTAAACATATATGTGTAACGTGTTGAACGGATATTTATGGTAATACGCGTAGTTGTTTTGTAGTATGTGTAACGTGTTGTACATAGTGAGGGACTGTGAACCCAATACATGTTTATAACGTATGTTAGCTCTTACTAAGAGACATCGGTTTATTAAAACTAAATTATTAGTCCTGGTTTGAAACCGATCGCACATATTTGAAAAAAAAAAAAAATAATTAATAAAATAAATTAAAGTCATAAATACACAGTTTATCGTAGCGACAGTACCATATTACATCTCATTAACCCATTTAGGTGCATGAACACTTCTGTCTTAATACTAAATGATTTGACATACATCCAAATATTAATTGAACACTAAATGATTAGGTACACGTTTAATTTTATTTTTTATAAATATAAAATCTCTGTAGTCTATTAAATTTATCGTATTAATAAACATCATACTCTTTGAGAATACTGACAAGTGTTATACAGATGCAAACAACTGAAGCAGAAGATCCAAGTATACAACTCTTGCTCATGCTAGGTTGTTCTGAATGAGGGATTCGAGGGATTCGAAAATAATGCGGTATCCCTTTTCAGTCGGATGGAAAGCATCCCAAAATACGTACTCTAAGACATCAGCACACAATGGAGATTTCGGGTTGCACCCGAAATCTGCTTCTATCAATCCAGTTCCACAACAACCCTTATGAGCTTCTTCAAAACCTATCAAGACAACACAGATAGGTTGTTGACCATTAGGAAAACCTTAAGGGAAAGTTAATGACCAAAATGTCTGTTTAAACGGTTAAAGTCAAGAAAATGTTCATTTGTATGTCTTATTCCTAAAAAAGCTCACCCCTAAATCTCGTCGAATCAACGGCTTTTAGTCATCAATTACTTGAAAGGATTTTTTCCAACAAATTCTGCCACTAGTCAATCTTGTTGGAAGCCAAAAAAAAACCTTGTCGAAAGCAAAAAATTATCGTCGGTAGATGAGATATATCATGATGTCCGAAGCCAAAATAAATCTCGTTAACTATCGACCAGACAATTTTATGACGCGTACGTGGCGGGATATTGTTGGTTGAAAATCTCGTTATTTAATGATTAAAAAGTGTACGCGTTGACGAGATTGAGGTCAGGCATTTTCGGAAAAAAAGTTGGGCAAATTCAAATGGACATTTTTATCATTTTCCCAAACCTTAAAGTGCTTGGTTGAACTTACCGTATTTAGTCTTTTGTTCGACCATGTTGATGATAGGGGTGTATATATCTGC
Source organism: Bidens hawaiensis (assembly GCF_021521415.1). Classification (NCBI taxonomy): domain Eukaryota; kingdom Viridiplantae; phylum Streptophyta; class Magnoliopsida; order Asterales; family Asteraceae; genus Bidens; species Bidens hawaiensis. The sequence continues at coordinate 135,885 of NW_027496169.1, forward strand.
ATACACAATCTTTGTGCCTGGTCTTTCAAGGCTTTTAAGTTTATTTTGTGCCATTTGATTAACATTTCTTGATAGGGAATTATAACTTTCTATACATTCTCGGCCAAAGATCGGGCTCTTCGAGTTAAGAGTAATGATAGCAGGCAAGCATCCCATTGGGGGCAAACCCACGAACCCTATCTTCTGTGCACCCTCATCCAATAAGTCCTGTAATTTTAAACATTGTAAACATTATGATTGGATCTATCCTATGGAGTTGGACAAGACCAAAGATAGTACTCACTATTGCTTGATTCATGTTCATATGATTGGATTTGTTTTTTTAACATTTATATAATAAGTTGAGTTCTAATTGTACGTTAAGGCATTGTTTAGCGAACTATAATAAGGGCATGCGGAAATTGGGTCTGGCATAAAAAAACAGCAAGGCAAGAGCAGTGACGGGTCTAGAAAAGTATTACGGTGGCAAAAAACACTACTAGAAAAGGAGATGTTTTTCTACAACTGAATTCGTAGGAAATTTGTTGGAAAATCCAGTTTTTAACAGTTTTCTAACAAAAAGTTACGTTGCAAAAACACATGCTTGAAAATCGTTTCAACCATTTTGCAACAACTTTTCTTACAAAATCGCTACAAAAACATGCGGTTGTAAATTTCCAACAATTTTCTTACAAAAATTGTTTTGACTTAACATAATGTTTATTAAATAATATTGTAGCAAAGTTGGAGCTTATTTTTTTGTTGGAAATCTGTTGGAACTACTTGCCGTAGAAAATTTGTAGGAATTTTTTATGGAAAAATGACTTGTTTTCTAGTAGTGAAATAGTGGGTTCAAAGAAGTGAAGTTAAGTCAACTATTTTTTATAGACCCGCAACTTATGTATGCCACCTTCACCACTGAGCGGAGGTTGTATGCGTGAGTGCGCAACCCAGATGGTATTCTTATCCAACCAGAATCGAGTTACGAATTTATCATGTATGATTCAGCCAAATTAAAATTGCATTTGAAATTCATATATATTTTGTTGTTATTATTAGTATTGTTATATAAGTATACATATTTCTATTTTTAGTATTTTATGCATTAATTTTATTGTATAGTCTAACGTATAAATGAGCAATCATATGAAACTTGTTATCATAACTAGAATATTGACCCGCGCGCTTTGCAGCGCGAACCAAGGAAAACCCGCCCGACCCAAAGCCAATTCGGCCAAAACCCAAGTTTGCCTGAACAAAAATAACACTTTTGTGAGTGCACCATTCGACCTCGGCATACGTCGGTTTGACCCGCGTGTTGTGGTACCCGGGCGTAGGGCGTGGCAAGTGACAAAGAATAAAATCATAAACATGATATATATAACGTGGAAAATTAGACAAAACCATTAAACCACACACGGGCGTTTCAGTGTTATAACTCACAAAATTCAAACCGAAATGTTAAACGAAAATTGTAAAAAAAAGAAGTATTAAGGGCCAAAGATGAATATGTAAAAGAGTTAGGGTTAAAAATGAAAAATGTTTTGTAACATAGTTGTACAAGATTAAAAGTATAAGGCTAAAAGTGAAAATTAAAATTAAAATAAAAAAACTTTTTATGCACAACGTACAAGTTGTGATGCATAAGAAAGTTGATAATTGTATATATATATATAATATTAAATATATGAAAGGTGTTGCGTTACCACTACGTGTTACCTCTAGAGTTTACGGGGGTTAGATATATATATGCTTCAATAATGTGAGGTAGACCAATCACATGAAATAGTCTCCTAGTATTAATGGCAGTGGCCTTGAGTTAATGAACTTCCACATGTTGCGTAAAGTGCGAAAAACAGTTGTCATTCGTACCATGATACGTTTATAGTAATTTACTAAGATTAATAATCTAAAGGAAGATCAAAGATGGCAAACTTAACCTGCAAGAATTGTTCAATTAGTTGCCACTGAAATTGCTGATACTGAGAGATAGTCGGATAAGCTTTTTTTCGAACTGGTATAGGTCCGTAGTAGTTGAAAGTAAAATCGTTGGTGCCCGAGCTAACAAGGTACCCCGCCCTCCTAACCAAATCATCAGTCCTTTCCTTGCCTATTGCCGCCTCCAGTTTTGCTTTATATTCTTTAAACAAGTCTAGTTGTTGCGATTGAGTCAGGGCCATCTGCATATGTATTACAATATATAAAGAACGGAATGCAAGTCTTGAAACTAAAAATTGAACGTCGTATATATGCTTACCGTGCATGCTAGTAATATCTTTTTTTTTATCTAGTTGCATTTAACACATACTTAAGTTGGTTGGCATTTAAGCAATTGATGATAGGATCAGTCACTTTTTAGATGTTAGATAGATAAGTGATTTAACTTGACAGTTGATACATTCATACACATACCACTATCACGTTTATGCTCTTTCACTTTCAAAAAAACATACCACAGTACTATATTTTACAAAATCTTTTATGAACTTGTATGTTCATTCCTAATTCGATCATAACACATGTAACATCACTTAAAATCATATATATAGCCGTTACCTTATAAGAAGTCTCTAAGTCTAAAGTCCACATGAAAGGTACGTATGCTAATTAGATGATTGGTAAGTCGTAACTAATGATATAGTGACGCATGTATATGTGCCTTTCACTTCATAACGTTGTACATTAACTTCCAAGGACCACACTTCACTAAATATTACTCTAGGTTCCACTAATTCGTATATGTATGCAATTACTCAGTAGCACATTGTATTGAATAATTTGAATCATTGGTTTTTATATTGTCCACGTGGTTTTAATTAAAAGAAAATGACCAAAATGTCCACATACTTTATCCGTTGATTATTGGTGTTAAATATATCTACGGTCCTAGTGGTTTTGCAATGGACAGAAGTCCAGAACGAAGCCATACGGATTTAGTTGGACATTTTTGGAATCGGGTGGTCAACATGGACATTTTGGTCCTTTTTTCCTTTGATTAAATAATGGGTTTGTAGCAGGAGTATCCCCTCTTGTTGGGCTTAGGGACAATGAGTTTGTAGTAGGTCAGGCAACATTGAAGGCGGTATCGGGCAATGTTGCTAAACACGAGAGAGCTTGTTTGGAGAATCAACACGTGTTTATTCCCTTTGCCTTTGACACTTTTGGTTTCTTAGCTCCAGAAGCCGTGGACCTTTTGAATAGAATTCAGAAAGTTGTGCATAGTAACGTATCGGCCCATAAGAACCGAAACTTTGTTTTTAGTAGGATTGGGTTTGCTATCCAAAAGAGGGGTTGCGGCGCAGCTTGTTCCCCGCTTACCTGCCCCTTCATTGTAAATCGTTTGAATGTTTATATGGTATTTATCAATTTATTAAATAAATTTTAACCTCATAGCTTGTGACATAGTATATACATGTACATAGATTGATATTTTGGAGAGCGAACGTTTTCATACTTCTATGCACACCATGCATAAAACTTTAGTGAATCATACACAAAATATTTGAATCAAATACAAATTAAATTAATATGCTAACTGTGTAAATCAAGTAGTGTAATTATATATATATATATATATATATAACATGACATAATTACAACATGGTATAATTACTTACATAATTACACTACTTAAATATATATAACTGCACTAAATTAATGTGCTAACTGTGTGAATCAAGTATTGTAATTATATATACAACATGACAAAATTACAGCATGATATAATTACTTACATAATTACACTACTTGTATATATAAATACATCACTTGATAGTTAACACGTTTTATATATAGTGAGAGAGAGAGAGAGAGATATTACACCAAGTTGGGAGGTAAATGGATCGAAACCAGCACCAGCAGAGGCAAAGCTACAACCAGTCATGAGATCGTCAATGGTTAAACTCAGATCCAAGTATGGTGGCAAATTCTTTTTCAGCCCCACGAATTCAGCTGTTTGACAAATATATTGAGATATTAAAATATAAAACAAAAATCTATTAAACAAACTATAAACTGTAAAAACTAAAAACCGAACATATAACACGTTTCAGTAATACAAAAAAAAAAAAAAACAAAACAAAAAAAAACTGAAGATTCAACTGGTAGCATTTACTAGATGTACCAATGAGTAAACAAACATGACAGAATAAATACCGACAAAATCGGGGACAAGCCGGCCATTGCTGAACCTTCCTGTAGGCTTGTGATTGTCGAAATCTTTCCCGTACGGCGGGAAGTTACCTCTAGATATGGTGGGAATATAGTTATTGTTTCCAGGGTCAACTGTGGAGTCTCCGAACACAAAAACTGCAGATATTGTATTCTTCTGAGCATAAGAATGTTGCACACAGAAAATAGTGAAAATCAGGATAAGACAGAAGAAGGCAGTAGTCATTTTTTAGTTGTCTCACAACTTTATACAGTACTTAATATAATCTATATATAGAGAGGTGAGTTTGGACCAAGGCTAATAATAGTGTTGGCATGCCAGCCTCTGTCTTGTGGAGTTAAAAGAGAATAATTCACTTTCCTCTCAATAATTTATAATTTAATTTTATATTTATTGTAAGTTAATTAGCTCTTATTGCAACATACCGAAGATTTTGTGATAGGAAAAGAAAAAGAAGGTTAAGGTTTTGCAAAAAGTGAGTGATTTAAACGAATCTACTAAAAAAACCATGGGTTTTAGTCTGTCCAAAAATGAAAAAAAAAATATGATGTGTATTTTAGGTGATTTTATTTAAAAGAATTAACGTGTTTAAATTTGACATGACTCTGGATTGAAACTAATTAAATCCTGTTTGACTTTTATACCAGATCATTGAATGTGACAACTATCTTATGATATTAACGGTTGATTAAGATAAGTAACTAATTCATGAGTAATTCACATCGATTACATGAACTTATACCAATTTTGTCAAGATAAATTTTTAAAGAGTTCATTGTCATTCAGTCACTTGACTCACTTTTGTCATTTTTGTCCAATTTTTTTTTTTAAATTTTTTTTGCCAATTTTGTCTTCAGGGTTTATAATGTTTGACATAATTTCCAACTAATTAATAGGCATGTCACGTGTAGGTGACCGGGTTAGACATATTGGGCACATATGATTCATTTATATGTAATGTGTATATAGGGTTGCAATTAAGGTTTTATTATATTTGAAATGTCTTAGCTAGCAAGTTAGGTTAGTCTATATAAAACCGAGTTATGTTTAGATATTATAGATAGTGAACATGATCTAACCGAGTTAGGGTTTGAGAGTTGTAATTTTTTGAGTAATATTTTCTAATTAATATAAACGAGAGTTATTCATTAGTTCGTTTTAATTACCGATCCGGGCTTGATCTAAAAGTTGTCATTTCTGTCAAAATCACTAAGTTTGTTAGGTTTTCTGTCATTGAGGGGTATTTATGTCTTTTAGGTGTTTTTATTTTTATATATCTAAGTTATTATATTATATACTATATTACTAGTAGAATGTCCGTACGATGCGGCGGGGGCGACATTATTCAACGACATACTCATTTATATTGGTTCATAAATCAACTCATGATATATTTGATAACAGTGCTTCAGTTAGCTTTGTTATCCGTGTAATATTTCTACAAAACTTTATTATATATTAATTTTTAATGTTATTACAATTTCAAGTTAGTAACATGAATGTGTTATATATATTTCATAAGTGTTACACATGTGAAATAAAAAAAATTCACAATAAAATTTTTATCTACTTCTATAAACTAATATGACGGTGCAATAACCTAAAAATTTAGTCATGCTTCTCACATATCTTAATTATCTCATCTTTATTTTTCAATCACCATTCATCATCGAAGAGCGTATTATCAAAAAGATTCACAAGAAGATTTCTAGCTTCCGTTGATATATTTGGTGGAGGATGAGTTTCTTTTATGTTGGTCTCTTGCATTGCTACACACACATGCACATACATACACACATATATTTCGTTTAGGAGGTTTCGATACTGAAAAATAATGTTTAATCTCGTACATAGGTTTTATCAAAGCAATAATGTTATATGCATCTAGTATACATACCCGACAACGCTTCAAAGTGTTATTGCATTTCATCCGTTATAGATTATAGATCCCTACTTTATCTAAGACAAAAATGAATAACTTAGTATGTTGAAAAAACATGAAAAAGAAACAAATAAAATCAAACATTGTGACAATTTATACATGATTAGAATGATGTTTAACTCAAAACTTACATCAATATAATTTTATGAATTTACTATATTCACTATGTGGTTGATTTTAATTACATTAATATAGAGACAAGACAACGTAGTCGGGAAGGGTTCCACACTTAGGCTTCCCGTAGTGGGCGAGAAAAATGGGCTAAATGGGGCGATTTTCATTTTCAACCCCCCCCCCCACCCCGAGCGATAAGGGGGCAAAAGGGGGGGGGGGGGGGTGTTGCAACGGGCAGTTCTTGCCTCACTCCCTTTTGTTTTTATTACTATTATTATTATATTGTGTTTGTGATAGAGAGAGAGATGTGTGTGTGTGTGTATAGAGCTACAACACCATTACACCCCAAAAAACAAAAAACATATCATTTGCTGACTGGGCGTCACATGGCATAAAATGTCCTATTTTATAGCCTCTCATCTACACATATCCTTATGAACTGTGTAGTTCCTAAGTGGGTGAATTGTGCTAATGGAGGATAAATGGAATCGAGTTATAGAAAAGGGCATCCACATTTGAATAGGGACATTTATGTGAATATTGGTCTTATTTTTCTCCTAGTGTTTTGATTAAATTCTTATTAGTTTTGATAAAAGTCCTAATTTTTGGAATGCACAATGTTTATAGTTTGTACGAATGGTTGATTGAGTCACAATATATATTACTTAGAAGGATTTTGATGTAAATGGTTTCTTTGAATTTCCGAATAACCAATTGTTGTGCATATAGTCATTGATTATTGAGGGTTAAGAAAAATAATCTCATAATATATTCAAAATAAATTTAAAAAATAAAACTCGAGCGCACAAAACGTATAAAGAGGAATATCTTTACGTTTTGATCGACACATGCAGATCATCCATCATGTAACACTTCCCGAGAGACAAAATTTGACGTGTATACTCCGTCTTGTTTGAAATCTTTGGTGGGATATACTAACACCTTTGTATTTTCGCATGACATACCTCTAGGCAATGCCATAAAAATAAAGAATCCGGTGGACAAACACCATCTAGAATTGTTTGATCTTGATCTTTATTGATGCTCATCAAAAAGAAAAAGTCAAACGGGAAAATGTTTTCATATCAGGTTGAACGGGAACATGTCGTGTTTAGAAAGACGTAGAGGGATTCTTATAAAAAATACTTTTTCTCTACTATGTTGCTTGGTAGCTAGTTCTTCGGCATTATGGTGGAAACCTTTGCATATTAATCTTGTGTCATTATCTAGACCACGTGAAGAATCGATATTCCGTAACAATATTACCGGACATCCAATTTTCAATCGAGTTTACGAGGATTACACCAAAGAACGCAATCACAATAAAATAACATATAAGAAACCATAAATGCATAATGCTAAAAGACTCTATAGATTGCATACTTATCAGAGAAGAACTTGTTGAAAACTGTTAATTTGGAGTGATAATTGATCGATGTCGAAAGGTCCAAAAATATTATTTTTAAAAATTACATTTACTAGCAATGACAAGTAATGTGTCAATCCACGGGGAATCAGTATTCTTATGACAAGCTCCCTTATGAATTACAATTTGGTTTCAACTTATTCATTACATACTTATATGTATGCAAATATATATTTGGTTTCAGATTCTGACTATCAATTAGATGAATGTGTAAAATCTTTTGCATCTTCTTCTATGGATTTGATTGAAAAATCCGGGACTATTATATAACAAATTAAATAAATATTAATACAAAAAAGTTTACAAAATATGAGTGACCATTGATTGTATTGGTTAGAAACATGTGTACAAATTGGTGGTGGTAAGAGACGATATGTGCTTACAAATGCAAATCTATTTGACGGCTACAACAAGTTTATATGCATGGAAAACTAGCATAAATGTATTTACATTGAGCCTCAAGTTAAGATGACAGGGAGATGAGAAGAAAGAGAGATGTCATTCTTGTGAGAAGATAAGGGCAAGTAGGGAAATCAGAACACTCACGGGCTCGTGTATGACTGGTTAATCGCTTTTCTGCCTATCATTCGGAAAGATTTATATGGAGACATACACAACTCTTAATGAGTCTTCCCTTTAAATTGAGAAGATTTAGTTAGTATCACTTTAAATTTTACGCACCATAAAAAGCTACCATAACATACAATGACTGTTCTAGAATCTTTTAGGCCTAATAACTTCACTAGTTAAGCACACAGAAATAGTTTCTGTATCACTTTCCACGGTTGGATCAATTTTCTTTTAAACATTGTATTGAAACTTCTAACGAAGTTATAGACTTTAAAAATTATATCATCTCCCAAAAAAACTTTTAGATTCTATCGCCCCGATCAAGTCAAAGTCTTCAGGTAAACGGCTATCCTGAAGATCCAATGGATCAGCTGGACCGACCACATACAAGTATGTGTCCTTCTAACTAAGTATGAACGACTATTTTTCAGCAAAAGAACAAAACCCATCATAAACCGCCCCGGTCACTTTTAGTCATCTGGTCAATGGCTATCCTCATAATCTACTAGTAGAAGTAAGGACCAAACATATCCGAAGATGTGTCCTTCAGACTGAAGCAACCGACATAATTCTAAGCGACAGTGATTGTTTTTTTTTTTTTTTTAAGACACGTTGTATTGCAACCCTTCAACACGTGATGTTCAATCACAATTACACGTACAAGAAAACTCTTCTAAACAAGCCGTAGCCAACGCTTATAAAGCCTTCGACAACTTCGCCTAACAGACTAGGCGAAGTTGTCAATAACTTCGCTTGTCCACAAGTTCGCTTATATTAGGCGAACTTGTGAGACAACCTATACATATCAAAACAAAACCAACTAACACGATTACAGACACTAGATACTGAACTACTGACATAATGCACCAACAGATCCGAGATCTCGGTTCTCTACTAGTAATTTTCGTTAACTAGTAGTGAGATTGACCCAAGAACATAGTTGTTTGATCCTATGATTAAGGACCTACAAGTGGAATTAGAGCGGATTTGAATCAACTGATTCAACTTTTTTCTTGATATTCGGGTTCTAATTCCGCTATTACCCGAGCAAAGACGTTAATTTCTTGAAATCTCGTTGAAGTTTTGAAAATAAAGTTTGAAATCTTGGATAAAGTTGGAAATAAAGATTCTCGAAGTTCGTCTTGTGTGTAGATCTGAATTCGTAGCCATTTTTAGGTTCGTCTTAGGTTTTTGTGCAAAACACGGAGAACAGTGGGTGTTTTCGAAAGAGTCAATACTGATAAAAGTAAGATATGTTCATTATTATGAAATTGGAAATCGACAGGTGTTTAGAAATGGTGGTTCACGACAAGTTTTAAGTTGAAGATGGAAAGAGGCGGCGATGTTTGCAGGGTGATATTATATATACGTATATATACATATATGTTTACATATACATACATACACGGATGAAAGATGAGAAAAACACAAGTTCAATAATCGGTTTTTAATAAAATAATTTTATTTAATTATTATTATTATTATACTTATTAAAGGATTTAAAAGAAATAATAACAAAAATAACTAATATTTTGGGGTGGCAGGGGGTCGAACCCGCGTCCTGCCCCCAATGAACCAATGACTTAACCAGCTGGGCTACTAGCGACGTGCAAACTAAACCATATCCCATTAAATATAAACAGAAGCATAATAACCCAGATTTGATTATGAACCCTAACAAATTCAATTAGATTGAACTTGTTATTGTAAATCAGATAAACCATAGGGCTTTTGTTCATTACATGATCGCGATCAACAAACACTAAACAATTATCTCTTAGATGATTGGAGGTGTGTTAATTGCGTGCGACAGATGACGGCTAAGAGATATGACGGATGAACAATAAACGTCGATTATAACACGATTGTATATAGGGCTTAGGACGGTTAGGGTTTAAGGATCTAATCTTTATAATTAATTGAATTAATACTAGCTATTTCGTGTTCTACAAGATCAACAAGTGTCAGTTTGATTAATAAGGTATAACAGATCATATATGATATACTTAACATGATTAATTCGTATATTATGTCGAAATTACTATAACTAGGAGATACACAAGATCAATTACAACAAATACACGAACATTATGGTCCAAGAAATTCATAATTGAATCGGGTATTAAGAAAAGGAATGTGGATTCGGGTTTGGGTATGGATATCCAGATTGTAATATGGATTATAACATAATTTACAATTAGGACCCTGGAGTTTGTGGATGGACACAATAAAGGGATTAAACTTCATATTTTGGGTTAAAAGTGCTAAAACAAGAAATGTAAAATGTACTTTATATAAATAATTTAAACGATAATATATTAATAATTAATCTTCTCTATAAACACGAATTTTAAGAAAATAAGATAGCTCGAACATTGAATCGAGTCGGGTATTTAATATATATATATATATTTATATATATATATATATATATATATATATATATATATATATATATATATATATATATATATATATATATATATATATATTCGAAAACCCGAGTTGTTACAATCTCCCATTCTTTAGGGAATTTCGTCCCGAAATTAAGGAATACTATAACAACAACATTAAATATAAATACATAAGATTTAAAATTAATCATAATACATAACTTTAGATAGTTGAAGTAATGCTACAAATGAAAATCCGATAAGGGCACTTATATATAGGATGTACCAGTGGCGTATCCACCATGTCCTTATCATCTTTACATTTGTACCATTATCTCAACTACTTTCGGTTCTCCATTATGACACACAATTATTCGGATTATGATTTCCATGCGAGAACTTAGGTAATTACGTATGCATTCATAATTACTTAAATCGTTGAATGGTCTACATAACGCGTCCCATTGTGTGGGTTACAAAACATTTGCGTAAAACTTGATTTTGAGGAAACAAAAATTTTAAGAAGTTTTAATTAGGAAATCACAAATGTATACAACAATTCCAAAAGTTGCAGTGGATTTTAATAAAGAAATGTCTAAGACATCGTAAAAATATAAGTATTTAAAGTTGAAAAAGAGATCACTTATTAATAGTTAATATTCATGAAGGTAAGAAAATAAGATAAATGTAGGCTTTAATGAACAATCTAATTAAACAAAAGAAACTTTATTCAAGAGATAGAAGATAAATAGTTCAAATGGGGAAATAATTCAAAGCCATAAACAGGCGTTACAATACGTAATTAAGTAAACTACTAATAAGGTAAGATAGATAAAGAATACGGCAAAAGTCTTAAGAGTCTCAGTGTAGCTTAATTGACGTGACTTGGAGCACCATGAGGATTTGCATTCATAGGAGTTGGATCAGTCGAGGTAGATTGATTTAGCATTGCGGGGAAAACTGGAGCTAGAACGGTTTGCAAGAGAGTTGATTGTTTAGAGTAGACTTGGTAAACTTGAGCTTGCGGGTGCGAAACGAGAGGAGCTTGAAGGATGAGGATTTAATAGGTTAATACTTGATGAGTAGTGTGGTAGGGTGTAACTATGGTTTAAACTTGATTAGTTCGGATAATATGAGGACACATATCGCAGAGAGGATTAGGGTCTCCTGAAAGGTAGCAAGCACGAGTAGTAGGGGCATCGGGTTGAGCATGAGGGGTAGGTTGTTGCGGGACGGCTTGTGCATTAGGCGGTAGACGACAGGTGTTAGCAAAATGGCCATAACGGTTACATTGGGTGCAACGACGGCATTGTCACACCCCGGCTTAGGGCCTAGGCGTATGACCAATAGTTGGTACCTGTTTTGTAAATATATCAGAGTTGCAGTTTATTTTAGCAGAAGACTTTGGTTTGAATATAATATTAGTTTATTTGAAAACTCCTCGGGTAATAAATACCCGAGCGTTAGATTTAAAATCATATTTTTAAATCTTGTTTATAATATTTTAATAATTTAAAATTGAGCCATCTATACCTTGCGAGCGTCTATCATCATGAATGATTATGTTCCTTGCTACCTGTGTTAATATGTTTCCCTTAAATGTGGGGAAAATACGTCAGCTATATACTGGTGAACACGTATGACTCTATAAAATATTTTGAATGACAATTACAATACAATGATAGTTTTCTGTACACTCAGCAGATGCACGGCCACATCTGGGATTTGTACCACTCCCCTATACACACACAGTTGTTCCCCCGAGCTATATGCGTATAGCCCCTACAAGGAGAACTAGTTATGACCGTTAGCCCGTGGCCACACTGGCCATTGATTTATAGGCTGAACAGTTATGTTTGGATCCAGACACATGTGTATTCGGTCTGAGTTGTTTCTATTGTCTATATTGTATTATAACGTTTTTAGAGAATATATAATCTCATGCAAACATTGACTGACTCGTTAGACAAACACTCGTTTATCTTATCGAGTATAAAATATGTTTTGATTGATTGAAAAGGTTAACGTATTCACCTGTGAGTGTCTGTTCTGAATGATTGGTGATCTCGTTTGAAACCTTGACTGTGAATGATTGATTGATTGATGATTGACCTATTATAAAATAGGTTTATATAAATATCCAGATCGTTACTTGATCCGGCTACAGACCCTTAGTCTGATTTTGATAGCTTTAAACCTTAATTGATCATTTGTTTGAATAAAATATTGAGACATATAGTCTTTTTTATTTATTTACCAAATCATATGCTGAGTTTCTTCTTCATGAAGAAACATCTGTAATCTGTTTCTTCTTCACGAAGAAACATACATTGACTGCTAGTATTGAATGTAAAATCTTATGTTTCTTAATCATAAATAAACAATATTTTAATTATATTCCATGAATATAAAATGCTATGTTTCTTAATTGTAAAGAAACTATATTCTAACTATATCCTTATGAATGAAAAAATATGTGTTTCTTAATTGTAAAGAAACATTACTATAATCCTTTGTATATTTAAAGCTTATAATTATGATCAAGGTTTGGGCTATACCCCTGACTATGGTTTAAGCCATATTAAATAATAATAAAATAATGACTTAGGCAGAACTCCTACCTTACACGGGTATTCGAAGTTCCATTACTAAGATTGGTTGAGCAGAACTTCCACTCTCTATCGCGTTCTATAGCTTAGACTGTCGGAACCTCAGAGCTTGGCATGCTTTACGAGGTTCGGCACGCAAAACGATGTTCAGCACCCAAAACGAGGTGTGCTGGTCGTCAAGACTCGTCGGCACGTACTTCGAGGTGAGTCGGTATGTGGCACGGAAATCGATGTAGAGAGAGTATTTCTAGAGAGAGAAAGGTTTTTGGTGTGAGAAAGTGAGATGCCATGAACCCCTATTTATAGGTTGATCCCGCAACCCATCGCGATACACGATGGGTCTTGGAATCCCGTCCCGTATCGCGGCGCAACAATTTTTTACGCCGCCATACCCCGTGCTAACAAGTGTCCGCTGACTCATCAAGGTTCATCGCGATACGCGATGACCTGTGTTCTGGGCTCATCGCGTAGCGCGATGGGTCCCTGAACTCAATCTTTCACTTTTAGTCCCTTGTCTTTTGGTAGCTTATTACTTCTGGGACTAACTCCCATTGTCCAAAAATACTAATACGGCTCGCGGCGATGCCAAGTGCAAAGTGCGCCACATTGCGCCCATCGCCCGAGCCCGTGCGCGTGCGCGTCGGGTGCTTCGCACCCTCTGCTAGGACCACTGGGTGCATGCTAGGCATAAAAGAAAATTACTGTGGAATTTTATCTCTTTATAAAGAGTTTCCAAATCTTTACCACTTTCCATGTGGGATGGATTTTAACTTCCTTATTTATACCCATGTGGAATTCTTTCACTTTCTTACATCTTTCAATGTGAGATGGAATTTCCTTATTCCATATCCTTAACATATGTTAACTTTATTTAAGGAATGTTTTTATTTCCTTATCAAATGATTTTATTTTATTTAAATTTTCTTATTACTTATTTTTTAGAATAATTTTGATCTTTCAACTTTTACTAAATTGTAAAATTTGGACCAAAATTTTGGGAATGTTACAGGCATAGGGATTTAAACGGGTGGTGATGGTTACAAATGGAGCATAACGGGAAATGATCGAGGTAAGGTTTTCTTGTTTGAGGAGACTTGTGGGTGGGTAGGTTTTGTTGCAGCAAGTTTCTTACGTATCTTGTTGTGGGGATGAGTGGAGGTAGATGGTTTGTAGTCACCAGCAGAGGAATTAGTGGGAAAGGTTGGATCGGTCGCATTGATGTTTTGAATTTGGGTCACTATCCTAGGGATCGTAGCAGCTATCTCCTTGGCGATACAGGCGTCCATACGATGGTCATGAGAACCAGACGATTGATGTCGAGGATGACGGTGGTTTCTTAGATGAGACATTCTACGATGACCAAAAATAAAGATTTATAAGATGAAGGATAAGTTGAGGAAAACATTAGAATAATGAAATGTTTAATTATTTAGATAACTTATAATAACGTTGCCTTAAGAAGTAAGGGGATTTGCGTCATAAGGATTAAAAGTAAAAGATTATAAGATGAGGGGAGGTACATTGCGTAAATAATTATTAGATGATGTGTAGTCAATATGATTAATGTGTGATGACTATACGAGGAGATAAGTCAGTTTAAAATTTAGATTTTTATTTGATTAAGTTAACTTTACAATAAACTAACGAAATGTGGATGTTGGCCTCCCATGAGCTTTCCATGGCAATTTGAATGGCCCAACAAAACTAACGAATAAAAACAATTTAGTTGGATAGCCAATGAGCGTTACATGGCATTATGATTGTCCCAACTAATTAATGAATTAACAATGCAATATAGTTTGTCGGCCCGATGAGCGTACATAGCGTTTTAACCGACCAAACTAAATAACGAACTAAAGAAATAAAATATGAGTAGTTGGAGCATCCCGTGAACCACCACGTATGATGAACTCCAACAAAAACAAAAAATAAATTGAGAAATGGATAGTATGAGTGCCCATGGGTTCCATGGATTTTTCACCCAACTAACCATATAAAAATAACAAAACACAATAATCAGAAAACCCAAGTTTAGCCATGAACCACCATGAATTCGGTTTAAAACAACCTAAGGTGCCGGTCGTATGACACTTGTGTTCCCGCTTTGGCCTATAAGCTCGCGTATTGTGGCCAGGTTATCCTCCAGGTAAGGAATAACGTCTTACCTTGGGTTCTCAGAATCGGTTTGCCAAGGTCCAACTCACAGTACTCTCCCCCTTCCATTTACTACAAGAACTTGTCATACTACCTAGCCTTAAAGTGGAGGGGTAAAAACAAAAGTAGGGAATTCTTAAGGAATTTCCCCAAAATAAAAGGCAATCTAATCTAAAATATTTATGAAAAGTTTTCTTTGAAGGTTGAGGCATAGCCTCAGAGCTGTGTGTGTGTGTGTGTGCATGACAATACAATAATAAGCAGAAATAATTTAACTAGGGAAAGCCGTAAACAATTTATTTTGAAAGACAAACAGATCGGCACGTATGGGGCTCCTAAACATGTTACTATGGCACCCTAACGACCTATCTTAAACCTTCGGCTCTAATACCAATTTGTCACACCCCAACCTACGGCGAAAACGCCGGGGCGTGAGCTGATTTCTTACAGCTCTAAAGGTACTATCATGCAATATATAAAATGACAATATTTATTATTTAATTTCAAATAACCCAACAAACTTCAAACAACCAAAGTACATGATTGAATAAATAGAACAAGTAAAAACAAAATAAAATTCAAGTTCTTGTTTCTTCTCTCTAGCATTCAATCCTAAGTTTCTCCCAACAAACTTGGAAATCATATCACAAGATGACCTGCATATGCGTTAAAAATACAATAATTTTGTCAACACTAGGTTAAGTGAGTAAAACACAAGATTTTTGTGAATATATAATAATAAATAAAAGTGCAACTGTGTCAAGTGAGATAAACAATTTAACCAATGAGCAAGTAACTAAGCTGTCGATAAGCACAATGCCATATGAACTGGGCAATTGCTATTACGACAGTCCAACCAAATAAGCAATCAAGTAAGTTGTCAATAAGCGCGATGCCAGATGAATTGGGCAATGGCTATTACGACGATTCAACCAAATAAACATATAACACGTTAGACATAAATTGGTATACACACATGATTAACAGCTGCAGTTGAGTATTAAATAATAATAAAATAAATAGTACGCATATGTCCCCAAAACAATAAAAATGAGTTAAAAAGAGGGGAGTGAGATACTCACCTTAACAATAAGCGAAGGAAATAAATGCGATAAGACGGTAAAATAACGTCACGCTCGAGATGTATCAATGAACGAATCCTAATTAGTAATAGTAATCGAAGATTACAACGAATTAATACCTTAACTAAGTTTATTATTTGTTTAAAATTGTTATCCTTATATAAATGACATTAGTTTATAAAATATTTGTACAAATAATTATATTAACAGTGTTAATTGATAAGATATATTTTAGTTATAAAACTTTATAATTATAAATAAATACTTAAAACTTTGATAGAATATATAAAGTGATTGTTTTAAAATATTTATTTCACACTAAAATACCTTTAATATATATTGTTATTATTAAATAAGATTTTTTATTAAAATAATATTGTAAATAATAAATAATAATAGTATTATATAAAATAGTCACCAACACAATCAATTAGTAAACTAAAGACTTATATGTTTAACTAGGTTATTGACCCATGTATGACACGAGTGGAAATATAGAAATCGTCAACTAAAGATATATAAATTAAATTGACAAAGGTTTATTTTACATGTTTATTGGGATGATTATTTGATACAACTGCAATTCATATTGTATGTAAACAAAGGATAAAAACATAAACTTACAAAAAAGTAAGATTTAACGTACATTGTTTGTAAACATAATATAAAACTTTAAATAATATTACAAATTCATAAACTATTAAATATTTTCTTATAAATCATATTTGTTATCCTTTTTGTAACTTTACAAAATAAGCACTTTAATACAATCTCTACTATTTACTCTTGTTAAAACAGCATATCGTTAACCATGAGTAGAAACGGGTATCTCAAATATATTTCAACTCTTGCTAGAGATTCGCTTTGAGTTGTTATAATTATATCACACTTATTTATTGTGTCACCAATATCACCAACGATTGACGCTGCAACTTTTGTAAGTCCTTGCATTTTTTTTGCCTTGTTCCAATAATGTGCAATTTTAAATCCATACCGGGATCGTTTTTAAAATAATCACTTACCATCTGGTATCCTTGAGCCAAAAGACTTTGAGAATACAATATTGTCTTCAAGAAATTAATTATTTCTTTATCTAACATTTCTGAACTTGATTCTGAGTTGCTACGTAAGAAAAATGGTCATGTGTTAAAAATAATTTAATTAAATTAATTATATTTAGATTGCTTATAAAAAAGTATTATCAGCAATAAATGATGTTACGTACCTAAAATCGGCTCGTTAATTTGATATGTCAACCAAATGTTATATTGTAAAGCTTTGAAAAAAGGTAATCCTTATTAGATAACCAAATTAATTTCAGGATAGCTTTGAGAAATGTTAATTTCAGGATCTTGTAAGGCCCCGTTACCGGTAGCCCTACTTTCGTGTTGGATTTACTCATAAACGTAGTTCTAAATATCAGAGTTAATTAAAACATTCGCGGAATATAAAAGCTTTCATAAAACATTTCATAACAAAACACCTCTTGTCTTAAAACAACCTCTTGTCTTTCAAAATAAACAAAACCTTAAACTTAAACGTCTTGCGTCTTCCGATGCCAACCCCTTATTCAGTGCCACGTGTCTCCTCACGCGAGCTGCCTCATCCTACTCACCTGCGTGCATACTAAAAGTCAGCTACGCTGAGTGAGTTATAGTTAATCACATAATCATACAATACCTTCTTACATTTCATACTTAACCTCTTAACTTTCTTACATACACACGTAAGTGCATATACTTTCATTCTTACCTTCATACTTCCTTTACATACATATTCATACGTTTTAAAGAGCCTTTCGCCCTATAACCTCACATATATTATAAGGGTCTGGTCCCTAACATCACAGATATTATTAGGGTCTGGTCCCTAACATCACAGATATTATTAGGGTCTGGTCCCTAACATCACAGATATTATTATGGTCTGGTCCCTTTGTTTCGTGTAACTGTACCGTACCTGTTCATACATACTTTCCTTGACAATACGTGCAATCTCCGAAGAGTGTTCACGTACCATCATCATAACATACATACATTATGCATACATCATATATTCATACATACATCCTATCTTTCATCATACTTATCAATCATATCTTAACTACCACCTGACGGTACTTGCAATATCCGAAGATCGTTCACGCACCGTCAAACCATCATCATACGTAAATCATACAAGACATACACTTATCACTTAAGATAAGTGTATTCACTATCACATCGAGTATGCACACAGCCCCGAAAACATAACAAGGAAGTGGGGCTAGAAACTCACCTCAAGGCAGTTGCGTTCACCGTTTACGGTTATCCCCTTCTTTAGCTATGCGCGACTAACTGTATAATAATTATACGTATCAATAACTTATCACATTTTCCATTAGCATTTTGAATCATTGAATAATATGCTACTTAAAAGTTCAAGGGTTTATTTGTAATTAAATCATTCTTTTCTAAGTCCAGGGACCATTCTGTCATTCTGTTAAACTTCTAATTCGTTACTTATCCTTAACGAACTGACTTACCATGACGAACTGGTTCTTGTAACGAATTGGAACCTTTAACGAACTGGACTCTTAACGAATCAGTCCAAGTAGCGAATTGGACCTTCTAATTCGTTATCTACTTTAACGAACTGGTCATAACGAATCAAGGGTGATTCATCACCCCTTTCCCTTAACGAATTAAACACGAACTGTAATCAGTTCGCTATGTTCCCATGGACGAACTAGCTAGCGAATCACCTTTAATTCGCTATATTCCTGTAGCGAACTAGGGTTAGGTCAGGAATGTCAGAACATTCCCTGACATTCCCCCTTAACCTCGTACCACTTTCCGGCGCCGTCATTGCCGGAAAGCCGCCGGAAAAACGCGATTTCGCCGGAAAAACGGGTTTTAGCTCGTTTTTCACCGTTTTTCGTCCCGTTCAATCCAGATCTGAGCTAAGGTGACTCCTAAGCTCATCATAGGTTCGGTTTATACCCGAATCCACCCGGATCTTGTGACTTAAACGGTTTAACGGTGTCGGCTCGTCGTTTCATGATTATATCTAACGGATTTAAGCTCAAACAATAAAATACTATCATTACCTCGGGTCGGTTCTCGGTTTCCTTCTTGATATCGGTTTAGAGAGAGAACCAGAGAGAGAATCTTAAGTGTGTGTTTTGGATGGTGTAAGGGATATGTGTAAATGAATTAAATGGAGGATTAAGGGTATATATATTTTTGATCATGGGCTTAAGCCCATGGTCTTTCCTTCATTCCTCCATAACCCAGGTCCATAACCCATATCCATTTACCTAACACAAGTCCATCTCGTATTCTATTCAACTAAACCGATAACGACCCGCTATAAAATAAACGAACTTTATTTTATTAATATAACCGAAAGTAGGATGTTACAGATCTCCTAGCGGTAGGTAGATAACCAAATTAACAAAATTTCATTTCATGAAAATCAGAAGGAATTTTTACATATTTCCACTTCATAAGACATTTAATTACATATTTTCTCAACCTTAACCTCTACAATGTATAACGCCCACAACCAAATGAAGTTGAGGACGAAATTGGAGTTTCTTCTCAAACCTAAATCGGAGTATATGTAGTGGGTTTGCTTATGACCACTAAGAAACCGCCACTGTCTCCATCTCCAACACTTATTTGCATAACCAGTTAACTTCTAACAACTACAGATTAAAGATTAAGCTTTGTGCCTTTGTGGTAGTACGATTTCATTTTCCTTAGATGTATTGAGAGAATCAATCATATAGCATATATTTGCAAAATGATGACAACAAAATTTTAAGTCTTATCATTTGTAGAAGAAAATAGCTAGATTCTAGGTGGCATACATCCTTAGCATCAAGCATATCAGCTCGTTACCAACAAATGGCACACCTACAGTTCAATGTGCTTATAAAATAATACACAAAATTTGCATTTGGATACTCTCAAATCACAACCACCATAAACCATAACTAAAAATTATAAAAAAAAACTTTATATTTATTTACAGACCACACTTTTTGAAAAACATGAGCCAACTATATTATTATTGTTATTATTATTATTATACATAAAAATGAAATGCAAAACTCAAATCTAGATTTATCAACTGCTAAACAACTTAATCTTCAAAGATACTCCTCCTAGAAAAGCCACCTGTTAGATACAAGTTTTGTAGATGATAAAAATATGTGGCACTATCACACTTTTAGAGACATCAAACCATACAACATACAAATCGGAATTATAAAGCTCCCTGGCTTGCTGTTATTAATCATTTATAAAAACAGAAAATAATAAAAAAAACCTTATGAATCAGGAACAAAAAGCAACAATCTATAAACATTTATATAAGAATGAATCATCACGGAGAAAATATCGAGGATGCAAAAACGAATACCTTCCTCCCATTTTGAAATCTTCAGAGAGAGACTCTTTTAGCATTATGGAAAATATATTCAAAATTAAATCACAGCATAGCTAACGTAATACAAATAAATTTAGTTGAGTTAGGAAAGTAACCTGAAACATAATTAAAACATTTTTTTTATACAGTGACCCCTATATGTATGATTTTTCAAAATTATTGTTAAATATCATTCATGGCTGGATTTTTGTGATACTATGAAACATTTCAGAAACAAAACAGATTTGCAAAGAAAAAGTATCAACAAAAAAAATTGCTTACTTGATCTTGGAAGTTACTACCACACTAAGAAATATGCTTTAAGAACAAATTGTTTTTTTTTGGAATCCATAAACAACGATAATCTTTTTACCCTAAATCATCATCGCAAATATATTTACCACAAAAAAATCGATTAAAGGTCAAATTAGCTAATGAAAATCGAAATTGATTAAGATTACAAACACAATAAGCATACCGTCATCGTCAAAATCAAGCCATGTAGTGAATCTTACACTTAAATCGAACGAATGCAATTCGGATGCTTCTTACACGCTGCCCATTCAGGATTTAAAAACATTCAATTAAGTTTCAGATATATGTATAAAGCAATCGTGAAAATGAAATTGAAATAGACGAATAAAAACATTTGTGAGTTTTCCTTTCAGCCGTCAAAATTTCAAAATACGGACCTTTAGATACACTCACTGTTAAGAACATCGAGTTAGTTCAACATGGTGATATTTGTTGGCTTTATCTTGCTAGTGATGAAAAATTTTAAAAAACAAAAATATCATTAATTAACAATAACACTTTTAAGCAAAAAAATGAATTATGAAAATGAAAGATATATAAACAACAAAAACTAAAAACCTTGGCACAAAGCTAATCGTTTTTACTAAAAATGCTTTGATGGTTAAAAATTAGCCTATCAAATGTACGTATTTATACGAAATGAATCAGGGTAGACTAAATTATAGAAGGAAGGTATAAAGGTAATTGATTAGAAACATATATTTAGGAAATTTAAAAAATTTTCAAAAAAGTTATAGTAAGAAGGAATATAAGGGAAATCATAATTAATGGATTTTCAAACAATATGCAATGTCACCTAATTAGTAATTCTATATTTTTTTTGAATTTTATAAAATGCCTAATTCGTAAAAATGCAATGTTACATAATGTAAAAATATAAGTTATTAATTATATTATTATTTACAATAATGTAATTAATCATCAATTAGAACACCATATAATATGTATTGTAATTCATATAAGGTGTGAAAATAAAAATTTACTAATTTTATTATATATATGTAACTCAATTGTTAATTAGTAAATCGTAATTATAAGTCAATGTTTACAATAATAAGTGAATGGGTGAATGGGTAAGCAATGGATTTGTAACTCAATTGTTACTGTTAAAGAATATTAAGTCAATGGATTTATATTTTAATTGTAATAACTTAATGACTGTAATTAAGTGAGTGAAAATCAATGGGTCAATTGGTCAACTAACGTAATTATAGTAAAACTTAATGATTGTTAATTAATTAAAATTTACATTCAAATTTAGACCATAATTTATACAATAATTAATTCAAATAGGAAGGGGGGGGGGGATATCAAATTTTAAAATTTACAAATTCCCTAATTAAAACATTTCCTTAATCAAATGGGTCATCCTTTATTAAATTTAACATGAATGGTACAAACAAATAATTAAATCCGGATATATATATATATACACGTATTTTAAATTTAACGTGTTCGAAAATTTAACATGAATTCTAACATTTAACATATTTTAAATGGGTAATCTCTCTATATTATATATATATTATCCGTAATCTCTATATTAAATTCGTAATCTCTCCTATTGATGAAATAACAAATAACTAATTAAATTATATATTATATATTATCTAAAAATTAACAAAGGTGGTGAATGAAATTAACCAAAAATAATAAAATATTCAAAATGAAATTTTGAATATTTCGTATTCGAAACTATAGCTATGATTTTAAAATATTACATTAATTAAAATATTCAAAATGAAAAATTAAATTAAAGAAAAGAGGAAAGATAATACTTTAATACCATTGATGAATCTTATTTTAATATATTATTGATTTATTTTATTAACTTAAAATTACAGAAGGCATTGATATACATGGAAAGTATGAAAATCAACCAATAGGAAGGGGGATATGGACTTAAAGCTTATTGCTTTAACAGTATAGTTAGATTTTATTATTATGGACACTAGCTTGTTATGGGTCAAGTCCGGATAATACTCAAAATGAGCCTGGCCAGATGTTACATGGTTATTGGCGGTGTTTGTCAGTTGGGACATTACCGTTAAAACACTGTTAGTGTATCCGTATAAACAAGATTGCAGACATAAGTACTTGTTTGCAACTTTGCGTATAACATGTTTGGATGTGTTCTTATTCTTAAACCTACCCGCGCCTTCACACAATCGCCTACAATTAATTTACTTGAGATATGCACTCTTGTTTGATCTTCCCAACAGATTCTACCACTTCCTTGTACAACCTGTTTCCGTGTACAACTTAATTTTAGGACAGGCAACACATCTTCAGTTGAAGCACCCCAACTCACTGTGATTTCTCACAAACTTTTAACCTGCGTCCACACTTTAGAAGCCAAATTACATTCTATAAATAAGTTGTTTTCATTTTCTAGCATATTTGCACCCCAATATTTACAACTCGAGCTTGGAATTGAATATTAATGTTCCGCTTAGCGAGTGCTTCACTGTATGCATATACGATTCTCGAGCATGCACCTTTTCTGCACCTCAATTAGGAATAAATTCGGAAATGAACATTTTATCTTTGCCATTTTTTCCAACCATTGTCCACCAAAAACATCGTGGTCTTACCATTTCTGATGAATCCTCTCAAACTACCATAGAGATTAAGATTGTAATTAAGTGTTCTTCGTCCATGTACCTTGTTACATTCTTCCAAACACACGCTATCGTATTTAGTGGAAAGATGCCAAAACATCAATCTTCTGCCCAATTGTGTGTTACTAATGCTCTTTATCCTAAAAGGTTTAGGATCAGTCTTAGATTGTTGTAATCTGGATCATGCACTCCGTAGTGTTCTACGTGGATGTCATGGAATAGAACGAATGGGGTATTGGAATCCAGATCATACACTCCATAGAATTCTATACATATGTCTTGGAACAATGTATAGAATACTACGGTTTCCTTTTAAATATTGTGCCTTATATATATACAATTATATATACGAAAAACCTTCATATTACGGTTAACATGTATATGTAAGCCTTGTTTCTTCACATTTGGCCCAACTAATGCATGTGCTCCTTGAACATTAATACACATCTTATTCTATTGAAATGCAAAATATCATGAAATCACACTCAAAAGAATTTTATTTAATTTCCATCATAAACAGAGAACAATCATGCATCTAGTAACTAAACATAACTTAACACAATTTCACACTTAATCCGATAAAACTTCTTCCACAATGAACTTATGAATGAGGTTAACTAAATCAGGACAACATGATAACTAAAGCCATAGAGAACACTTCTAATTATGTTGTGCTAATTAAGACTTGTAGTTATAGATTTCACTGCCTTGTCTGCAATGATAACATACATTCTTTCTGTGAAATGAACCGCATCCCAATAGACGTATTTTGTGTGATCTGCACACATACTCAACCCTTTTAAGGACGTCCCAAATTCAGTTAATCCAGATCCACAACAACCCTTTTTGGTTTCAGTAAAACCTGCCAATTTAGATTCAACCAAAATCATTTCTTCAAGAAAGAATATGTAGCTATATTGTCCATTGCAGGGATGCATAATGTTCTAACCAATATATAGTGCAAAATTAACTAATAACATAAAGTTCAGGTTCGACTTTTTCATGTTGGTCTAACCTATAGTGCAAAAGCCTTAAATTTTAATATATTTTGTCTTAGATACTTCAAAAGCCTTTTTAATTCTATTTTTACTATTATAGTTTTATAATTGTATAAAAATCTTCGTTCTTACAAAGTTATAAGTCCTTAGTTTTGTACCATATCTATACATATATGAATCTGAAGTTTTTTGTAATGTTTTAACATTTATAAAATATATTCACATATTTTTCTTCCAAATGAAACATATGATAAATTAATCCAATCTATTTACACTCTAATTAAAACCATATATATGTTTATAGTTTAATATATGAGTATGGATTAAATTCAAATAAAATTAACGTACTAATAATGAGAATCAAGTAAAGTAATTATATATACAAGTAGGGTATTATGTAATTATATTATAGAGTAATTATGATTACTCCACATGATTCTCACGTTTAGCACGTTAATTTCATTTCTTTTATATATATATATATATATATATATATATATATATATATATATATTCTAGTATTTTTTATGTTAAAATCATGCTTATATTCTATAGGATTTAATATGCGCCCTAATGACACATGTTAAGGTGTAATCAAGAAGCTCATACCTTTCATATATAAATATTAAAAACTTTTGTAGTGCGGGTTAATTATAGTTTATTAAAATGGTAACTTTGCAAGACAGTAACCAAGTTTTAAATTAGTTTTTATCCCATCTACCGTAAATAAATTAAATCAAAGCATATGTGTAGGAGAATTAATTTTAAGAAGAAGTATAAATTATTACTAACCATATCTTGATGGGTTTCGTAAGATATTCTGAATGAGACCATAAATATCGGTAAAGCCAGTTCTCATCCCTAATGTTGTCTCCAGTTCAGACACCTTTGCTTTCAATAAAAGGTTGAAAGAGAGAGCCACTTGGTTCATTTCTTCATCACATTTAACACTATCCTTTAATGTCCTTATCAGAGGCATGCACCCAAAGGGTTCCATTCCAACAACAGCCAGTCTTCTCGCTCCCAGTGAATGCATTTTCTATAGTTTCCGTCATCAAAAAGAATTATATGTTTAGAGGTGAGCTCTCGGGTACAAATGAAATTAACTTACTAAATGTATAAATAACTAGATTATTACTCTACAATTTTAAACTAGAGTAACTACACTATAAAATATTTCGTAGTATAATAATAAAGTGTTAGTATAATTACTCAGTACAAATGAAAAGCATCTTATAAGAGCATTCATAGAAGCTCCTCTATAACTATTGTGAAAGAAATTTCTAAATTTTTTAGAGAGTTGTAAATGATTACGAGTGAATGATAGAAAAAAAATTAAAGAGATTTGTAAATTTGGATGAACATTGTTCATTCTCTATTTATTTTTTAAATATATTTGAAAGTAATAATAAAGATGTAAAAAATATTATTTAATTGTATATGAGATAAAAAAAATATAGTAATTTATAGTGTAAATATAGAGATAGATAAACTGTAATATGTTTAATAACCCATCAAGATATATTACAATTTAACTTTTATCAAAATGGCCTTGGACTTGCTCAAGAATCTTAGAATTTTGGGCTGATTATATAATTTATTTTTTTAAGCAGTTTTCTGAAAGATGTTGGCATGTGTTATAAATTGTTAAACAAAAGTTTATAAACGATTCTTTCGTGTAATGGAAAGAGTGTTGGTACATAAAAACAAAGGTTTTGGTTTCAAATATTAAGAGTGGCCTTAAAAAATTTTAAAAAGAAAAGGCAAAAACAAAAAATTCTAGAGATTTCTTTTTACTCATCCTAGCCCCGAGTTTTCAAGTAGTTATCGGAAACGGCCTTGCTTCTTGTACATAATTTTCCTAAATATAGTATTCACTTTTTGAACAATTTAAGACACGGACATTGAAAACCTTTAGTCTTTTAACTTTCATTTTTCTCATTAAGCATAAATTAATTAAGTTTCTTATTTCACTCACCTATAGTAGGCGCAATGGTGAAGCTTGGACAAAAAGGTCAAGGTGCCAGACTCAATAAGCATAAAAGTTTTCATAAACGAGGGGCGGGGCTCAAATCTCGAACGATAACAAGTATTATTTCATCAACCACTCAACGTTTATACTTGATCATTATATATTCGTATTATTTTAACTTACCGCGGAGTAATTATAATTTTAAAACTTTTTATTTTGACATTAGTACATTTTCACTAAAAATGTACAGTTATTTTCGTACCACGTCAATTTTGTAGTTCCTTGTACTTGAAAACATTTTTACTCGTAAACAGGTAAGGAAATAAGCATTTTCATATATTACAAAGTAACCGCATTTCATTTCCTAGATATGTTTTATCCATAAACATGTAAAGATATGATAATTTGCAGATAAAAAGAAAAAAAAAATCTTTTATAGTACTTCACATTCTTGGCCTCGTTTTAGTCGTACATGTCAATTGTCAAGAAATGATGGGTATTGGCCATTGGTTTCCATATTCGCAGTTTCGCAAACTATGAATACATGTACCATAGTCTAGAAGACATGGCAACATGAGGTGATTTCGTAGCTCTATTTCGCTCAAACTACAGTGTGGACAATAGAAAAAAAAATTTCTTCACCATTTATAAGGAAATACATCTAATGACGAGTCGATACGTAAAAAAAACATACAAGTTAACACATCCCAGCTAGTTGATAAAGATATTATGAAACAATTGCGGATAAAGATTACTCCACTCTCTCTATTCCATATATGATATCAAATAAGTGGACTCTCTAAAAGACCTCTATTCAAACCTAAGCAGTTAATGCGGAAAAATATCGAATATCGGTCAAGGACTGTTATTTGAGATATCGGTTATCGCAGTGAGATATCAGTGGGATATCGGTAATTTTAATATCATGTAAAATCATATATATAGAAATTTAACACTAATAATTCAGTATAGTCTCCCACTATTAACAAATTAACCATTTGCAAATTGCAAAACACTAACAATCGTAGCAAGTAAGAATAGATTAAGACTTAAAACACTAACATTGAAAACTAAAAGTTGATAATTAAGACTTAAAACACTAACATTGAACACTAAAAGTTGATTACTAAGACTTAAAACACTGATATCGGGAATATCGGTCAAATATTAGTCCAATATCAGTCAAATATCGGTCAATATCGTTGATATTATCGGTACCGATATTCTAAACCGATATTCTGATTTATATACCGCCAAGGGACCGATAACCGATATATCACTGATATATCAGTGATATCGACTGCATAGATTCAAACATCATGGTCTATCGATCTCTATATATGATATTTGAATAAATATCAGATTTATATTGAAGATTTTCAACATATTCACGTTTTTGTAGCAAATAAATGATTGTTATTACAGATACTATACGATATTAAAGGCAAGGCCCTAGCCTAGAAGATGCATTTACGTAGAAGATACACCAAAGAGGTGAGGCCCTCGCGTAGAAGATGCATTTACGAATACATGAAAAAACTTGAATGTTGATATGAAAGATAAAGGTTGCACACAACTTACATGTCACGCGAACCACGACATAACTATTTAATTCAATCTTTGACAGAACAAAATTAAGATACGTGAAGTAAAATTGATACACAACTATTGTGTTGTGTACTTGTGTAAATTTTAGTTATATAGCATAATTAGCCTAATCAAATTTGAAAAAGACCAGTGTTGGATTTCGCTACGATTTCTTAGGTTTAAATTATGATTTATTTCTAAGGGCAAAGCTTACTCTTAATAATATAAATCAACTTATTATCATATATATATATGATTATAAAACTTTTATATACATGTAATAATAAAGAATTTGCGTATATAATGTATTAGTGAATTAAAATAGTCAAACCTACTTATTTTATTAGCCATTGTAATCATGTGATCTAATTTCCAAGATTGGATCTAATTGAATATTTATAAGTTTCAACATTTAATTTTTTTTTTTGAAAATTGACTTTCATTAAAAACAAACACAACCAACGACTATCACCAAGACGGAGAAAGACGCTGAAATCCAAAAACCAAAAACAACAATCACGTTACATCAAATAAACACCATCTTTTCCAATCCACTACCCATATCTTAGATCTATTTTTATACCAAAGAAAACCCAAAGATTTTATATCCGCAACCATTTCTACCACCTTAGTGTTCTTGCCCGAAAAAATCTTTTCATTCCTAGCCCGCCAAATCCTCCAACAAGTAATGATGACAATTCAATGAATAATCAATCTCTTGTTCCTCGTCGCACCACAAACCTTATGCACTTCCACCAAATCATTGACATGAAAAACAAAAGATCTAGGGATGTTTCACCATGAACCAATCGCATTCCAAACGGCCATAGAAATGAAACACCCGGTTAACAAGTGCTCGAGCGATTCCTCATTACTCTCACATAAAGCGCAACTATGATCATCACAATGCAAATGACGTCTAGCTAAAGCCTGCTTGGTTGGAAGACTATCCAGAACGGCCCTCCACATAAAAATATTACATTTTTTCGGGACCTAATCGCTCCATTGGAAACCGAAACTCCCAGCATCCACAACGGACCGCACCATCCATCTTTTAATCGCCGAAACCTCGAACTCTTTGCAGCTACCAACCGCCCAAGACCATGAATCTTCACGGTCAACCATCACCACCCCTTGAAGGAGATCTTCCAACTCTTGCTTCTCGATCACCTCCTGTTGGGAGCAAGGAGCTCTAAGCCAATCCCACACAATGCGACGAGAAGATCCAGTGACCACCAACCGATCTGCTAACAAGGCATTTTTATGTTTTTCTACCGCATATAAGGACGGATACTTGTCCATAATCGGCGCCGAACCCAACCACAAATCCATCCAAAACCGAACTTGGCGACCATTCCCAACTGTGGCCCGGATCACTCTATTAAAACCCACACCATCAACCTTAAATTTGTTCCAAAACATAACACAATTCTTCCAAACGCCGGGAACCCCATTATTAACCGGAGCAAGCCCCCAACAGCGCGAGGACCCGTGAATAGACAACACAACTCTTCTCCACATCGCATGATGATCATTTAGAAATCTCCCAAGCCATTTAGTAATCAGCGCTTGATTATTAACCTCTAAACGAGCGATACCTAAACCCCCTTCTTTTATAGGTTTGGTGACTACCTCCCAAGCCACCCATGACATCTTCCTCACATCATCCGAACCACCCCATAAGAACATTCTCATCAAAGCTTCTAAATCATTGGTAACCTTCTTGGGTGCCTTAAAAAGCGAAAAATAATAAGTGGGAAGACTATCCAGCACCGATTTAATAAGGGTTAACCGACCGGCAATAGATAACGAATTAACTTTCCATTTAGATAGCCTCTTCTTGAACTTGGACACAACCGGTTCCCAATTAACCACCCTATTCATGTTAGCGCCAACCATAATCCCTAGATAAGAAAATGGGATTCTACCCGGCTTACAATCCATGAAACCAGCTTGGATATCGATCTCACCATCTTCTACACCTACTCCAAATAACACTGATTTATGGAGATTAATCTTTAGCCCCGAACACAAGTAAAATATGCGAAGAATACGTTTCAAGTTATCAAAATTAAAAGAAGACCACTCTCCCATAATCATAGCATCATCCGCATAAAAAAGATGGGATAAAGTAGGACCTTCATTAGGAAGAGTAATACCATGAAACGCACCTATATCACAGGCTTGTTTCAACATACCTGAAAAAGCCTCCATCAGAATAATAAAAAGAAAAGGCGATAGCGGGTCACCTTGACGAATGCCTTTATGACACCCAAATTCGAATGTAGGAGATCCATTAACAAGAACAGATGATCTGGTCGCCAACAAGATACCACTAATCCAATCGCACCAGCCCGAAGGAAAACCCATCTGAGAAAGAACCGACAACAAGAACTCCCAATTCACATTATCAAAGGCTTTATCGAAGTCAATCTTGAACATAAAAATTCTTCTCTCCCGCTTCTTAGCCCAAGCAATAACCTCATTAGCCACCAAAGGGCCATCAAGAATATATCTCCCGGATAAGAAAGCCGACTGATGCTCTGAGACAATCTTATTCATAACCGTTTTGAGTCGATTCACTAACACCTTCGACACAGTCTTTAAAATACAACCAATGAGACTTATCGGTCTAAAATCCCCCAAAGAAGACGGATTGTTTACCTTAGGAATTAAGGTGATAAAAGACGAACCAACCCCCGAGCAAAAACTTTTAACCCTATGAAAATGATCAAGAATATCCGCAAAATCCTTCTCGAACATCTCCCAAAAAAACCGAATGAACCTAAAATTAAAACCATCCGGCCCAGGAGCTTTGTCACCACCGCCTTCAAAAACCGCCTTCTTGATCTCATGCACGGAAAAATCACTGATCAAAAAATCCACCTCCACCGAAGACAAGACCGAAAACCCATATCCAATCAACCGAGGCCGATGAGTAATAGATTCTTTAAACTTACCAGCAAAGAAACGCAAAACTTCCTTTTTAATGAGAACCGGGTTTGTTTCCCACGCCCCATTCACTTCCAAACCCGGAAAATAATTTGAAGCTTTACGTTTATTAATAAAACCGTGAAAAAATCGAGAATTTTCGTCTCCATGAATCGCCCAATTACACCGAGCCTTTTGCTTCAAATCCCGATAATAATGATTATCCAACTCGCCTAGCCGTCTTTTAATTTCGCTTAAAGACCCTTCTTCCAACAAATCCCGGACCTCCATGGTTTGGTCCAAATCACGCAACTCTTGCTCCAATAAAACCCTTTCCTCCTTTTCTTTGGCTTTACAATCGATCGCCCATCTAGTGATAGCATCACGCAAAGCTTTAAATTTATACAACAATCTCGCGTCCGGAGAACCATGAAACGAGCCATCAACAAGCGTCTTCTTAACCAACGTCCCAAAATCCTCTCTACCAAGCCATGAATTGAAAAACCTAAACGGTTTGGGACCATAGTTCTTGGAATAACCAATTTTCAAAACCAACGGACTATGATCCGGCTTATTCCTTTCGAGAGCAATATACTCCGCACACGGCCATTCCATAAAGAAATCCCAATTAACGAAGATTCTGTCAATATGGCTTAATTAATTTCCTGCAACAAAAGTAAAACGCCTCCCTTTCAAGGAGTACTCGTGAAGATTCGAATCATCAATGAAATCGTTAAACTCATTGGCCTCACCCACATTAAACAAAGAATTCCGCCTATCCTCGGCACACCGAACCGAGTTAAAATCTCCTGCCACAATCCACCTCCCATTACCCTCCCCGATCAAATCACGAATTTCCCCCCAAAGTGCTCGTTTCGTAACTAGATTTTGAGGAGAATAAACATTGAGAATATGAAACAAGCTACTATTTCCTTTCACAGTGCCCGAAACTAGAAGCCAATTATTATTCTTGACCACCCTTTCCATACGAAAGACTTGGGAATCCCAGATCGATAGTAACCCACCCGACCTTCCAGATGAAGGAACCCAATCAAAAGAATACTCACCATAACCCCAAAACCGTCGCACATCCACAGAATCCAAGGAAACAAATTGCGACTCTTGTAAAACAATAAAACTAACCTCATGATGGACTCGAAGACCTCGAATCCAATCGGCTTTGCTAGAACTCCCTAACCCACGAATATTCAGAGAAAAAACATTCATTGAACACCTTCTTGATAGCCTTCGGAAACAAGAACCTCTTTAACATTAGAAACAAAATCTTGCAAATTCTCAACACCTAACGCCTTACTCAACTCAATGGTCTTCTCCAACTCCACCTCAATCGGACCTTGGTGTTGCACCGGATCAATACCTCTACCAATCATCGAGGGCTCCGCAGTCTCTCCCTCGATGTCTCGAACCACCTCCGTATTAGTAGACATCCCTTTGTTAAGATCCGGTGTTAAGAACACTCCTTCAACACCTGTTTCGATACCCCTAGTAACATCCGAAGGCACGTGCATAATACCGATAAACCTATCAAGATCAAACATATCTTTATCCTCCCTTGGTCTCTTCTTAGGACGCTCCCTAGAACCACTACCCCCACTCCGATTAGAAAATAAAGACTTCCGTCTGAACTTCTTATGTCCCTTGCCTTTCAACACAGAAACATTAGTACTATCAACGTTACCATTCTCGACCGCCTCCTCATTAGAATGATCATAAGAGTTCGAAAACTCCCCGACCATCACGTTAGAATTATCGTTCACACAACCATCCAACCCATTAACAACATGTTCCCTGACAGAAAACTCATTAGCTTGAGAACATTCGCCCTCTTCACGATGCACATTATGGAACTCATCCTGCACGATATTATCATCACACTTATCCTCCTCCGGTAAAACGGAACCATCATCCTCTTCATACTCTACTACACATTCCGGTATCCATTCCCCAACATCTTCATCCACCCACACTTTAAAAATTTTTCCCTTCCAATTAATGTCCACCCGATCCACAATCCGTTTGCACTCTTTACTCAACACACCGATGAGAGCATACGATAAGTTGTTCTCTTCACCTGATAAGGAAGCCGATTGAACCACCTTGCCAAATCTGCTTCCAATCAAATCGAATACCTCGTCTAACATCAACTGAGCCGGAACTCCATGAACTTGGAGCCAGGCGATCCGACCCTCATCCACTCTAGTTCTATCAGACCAAGGTTCTAAAAACTCAAACCAGTCTGACCATTTGTCTTTGTCATTCAGGAAGGCATCCCTATCCCCACTAACGCAGAATACCAGCACCACTGAAAGCCCTCCCAGATACTTAATCTCTAATGATCTCCAACCATGCTTCCGAACCAACTTTTTCAGAGAAGTTAACGTGTGAAGATTCACCACCCTCCCCGTAAGAGCACATCCCTTCCAATGAGAAAACCGTTCCACCGAATCATCCACCTTAATCTCATCTACTTTGTTCCGATTTAACAAAGAATCAACAAAGGAACGCCCATTACCAACTGATGCATAGGGAACCCCATTCCTATCGGATCCTTCGGAACTAGGGTTTGTTTGACCACTAGGTTTTGCATGGCTATTAACAGGAACCGAAGCCGTCTTCCTCCTATTACCAGAGTCGGGTCTATGTAGATTCTCACCATCCACAAACCGAGAAATCGCAATAAACAACTTATACGAACCGATCCATACGTCAGATAACTCATCTCCCAACCGTTTGACATCTTTCACCTCGGAAAACGATACGAAAGCAAACCTCTTGCCCCATTTATCCAGCTTCCTAGCTATATAGGAACCTTTGTAACGACCAAAGCTACCCATAACATCTTTTAAGTCTTGCGAAGAACACTTTGGGGGAAGATTTGAGACAAAAAACTTCGATAAAACCTTGTTATTACCTTGAGACTGATGACCATTCCGTTTCCCTTTCCGATTACGTGGTTGTTCCCATTCTTCTGAATCCATGCCGCCGTGGATCGTCGAAGTGGAGGATCGTCGAAGTGGAGGCTGGGCGGCTGGGTCGGTTGGCGGCGACTGTGGAGGAGAGGGAAGAGTGAAGGTGGAGGAGAGGGTTTTCCGGCGACTGTGGAGTGGTGGTGGCTGTGGAGAGGGGTTTCCGGCGACTGTGGAGGGTTTTCCGGTTTTCCGGCTGGGTCGGTTGGCAGCGACTGTGGAGTGGTGGAGGCTGAGGTGTGGTGGAGGAGAGGGAAGAGTGAAGGTGGGAGATTAGGGTTTTCCCCGTAGGGTGGCGGCGGCCGGATCCCCTTAGGGTTTTCTAATGACACAAATTGCTTCAACCATCGTCACCTTCCTACAAGCAACAAGCTAGCTTTGTCTTCTTATAAAACATTTTGTTTAAACAAACCCATTTAAATAGCCCCAAGGATTCCTTAAAAACCTCCACATTCATTTTCACTTCTAAACCTTCTTATCAAAACTGTTTTCCTTATAAAACCCGGCCTAAAGTTTTCTTAAACTTTTAGAATCTTTCCTTCATCTTGGTTTCTTGCTCTTAGCAATCCAAGTATCCAACCCGTCGGTCACGGGTTCTCAAGCTTTTAACGGATAAAAAAAACCCGAAAAAAAAAAGATGAAAACATATGGGAAACTCGGTGGTTTTATTATTTTGTTGGCGGTTTTGATGAGTTTATTCGAAAATATAGAGGGTGCAACGGTGACATGTGAACCTCAATACGGATTCTTGCCGTGCACAAGTGGTGTTTGGGGACGACTGTTCTTGATCATGGTTTATCAATATTTGATGTCTTTGGGTCAAAGTTATATATCAAACGGGTCGGATAAATTCTTCAGCCTTATCGGACCGGGTATATTTGGAGCCGGTTTGTTCCACATTCTTGCAAACTTTCCAATGCTCTTCCTCATCCTTGGTAAGCATAGTTTCTTTACATTATTATTCAAAAATAAAAGTATGTGACTAATTCAGATATAGTCTCTCTTAATAGAATCATTATGAAGCTATCAAACAGCTCCTGTTTCTTTTACGTTTAAAGAATCTAACATTTCCTTGTATAATAGCATGCTTATATTACTAATACTTTTTTATATAGTAGCGCGTTCATAATTGATAAGTATACTCGTATTGGTAAGAAAACTTATTATACAGTAGCGTGTTTATATTACTATAAACTAAGTAATTTATCAATTTGAGTCCTTTTCGAAATTTCAATATATAGTCAACCACTACAAAACGAAAAACTTTCATGGATGGAAGATCCATTGGTGAAAGTGAAAAACATTATGAAATATATTTAGAGATGTATATTTTAATGGCTATAACCTTATGAAATAATGAAGACTTGGAAGAGAATGTTCAAGCTATTATTCTTGGACCAAGTCAAAGACAAACTTGGTGCCCGATTCAAGGGTATAATACTATAATAATTAATGTGAGTTGTTGATATTTTTTCTAGGTAATTTATGACAACTTGACCCACTTGTATTTGTATCCATGCATGCATATTGCATAGTGATCATAAAACAAGTCACCTGTGGACAGCTTTGTATGTTAATAATTCTTATTTTTTATTTTAAAAGTTACAGAAAGCCTATCTGTAATGATCATGAGGAGTCTATTGACCATGTTTTCGGTATGTGCTCGGTGGCTAATCGGATTTGGGGTCTTGTTGCTTCTTGGCTTGGCCTACCGTTGTCTTCCTCTTTGGCTCCGATTGAGCTGATGTCTTGGTGGGACACTTTAAGAGTCCAAACTCATAAGAAAGATATGATCGGGATGATTATATTTGTCACTTGGTGGATTATTTGGAGATTCAGAAATGACTTGGTATTTGAGAAGAATCGGCATAACAAAGAAACGATATTTGATGAAATTTTAAATTTCTCGTTCTTATGGTATAGTAGCAGAAATCGTAAATGTAATATTTCTAGGATCGAGTGGCTTAAGAACCCTCTATTGTATTTGTAATGTTTTATGTTTTTTTGTTCTAGCTACTTGCTAGGACTGTTTTTATTTATTTTTATAAAATACCGCCTTTTCAAAAAAAGTTACAGAAAGCCTTTTAAATATTCTCTAAATAAATGAAACCCACAAAACAAATAAGCAGAAATATTTTTAATATGATCAAAGTATTTTACAGAATATTATGATGTTACTATGCTAATTAATATTAATATTTTTCAGAGTAATCTTAATAAAATATGCTAATATGATTGACAAATATTTTTCAGAGAATGGATTAACGGGCGACGACAGGGGTGCATCTTTTAGTGCCGCAATGGGTATGAATGTGCTAGCGGGATCAGCAGTTATGAGTTTAACACTTATATGGCCGTCGGTCATAGCTTTCGGAAGTTATGATCTAGCCGATGATGATGATACCATTTCACCACAAGGAGAAATGACATCATTTATAAAGAAATTAACAGGTATTTATTGTATAAAAATATAAGTACCCGCAAATTAACGGATCTAGAAATATTTTTCATTGGGGGTGGTGGGGGGGGGGGGGTCATAGAGCGGTACTGTGTCCGCCCTGTACACAACCAATAATCAAATCACAAGCGCACTCAATATTAAATACAAAATTAAGTTATTAGTTTTGGTTTAATTCTTTTTTATCTTTATTTTGTTTTAGCTTATGGTCTTACAACTGATAATGAAACAAGCTACACTGCCCGATTAATGCTGGTGTCGATGATCCCGTTTCTAATCCTTCAACTCCCGAAAATCATCAATCAAACTTCGGTTACACATGTGATAGTTCTACTCACTCTCATTCTTTCGGCATCGTTCTTTATTGGTTACGTCGTGTATCAGGTTAGTCTTTTATGTTTCAAGCAAAACAATATCCGGAATAAATATATATAGGGAAATGATTAACTCGTTTACAACACGTAGCGTTTCGTATTTCAGTGAAGATAATTGTTTTTGATTTACATGTAGATCTTCCAACCATGGATTCAAAACAGAAGATTTGATTATATTAGACAAGAATTTGTCAAGAACAGATTATTGAAACTACTCTCTACAAATGGAAAAGCAAATGTGCAACTTATTAAAGAGTCAGTACCTGTCTTAAATTTTGGTTATTTTTTTCTTTCTAATTGAAAAAAAAAATAAAAAAAATTCTTATGGTATATTTTGAAATATTGATGTGCAGTCTTCACAAGGAACTTGACAAAAATCATGATGGTAAAGTAACCGAAGCCGAGTTGAAAACTTTGCTCTTAGGAATACAGCTGCAAGCAGATGGTGAAATAAGCGATGATCTTGTCGAAAGAATCATTGAACAATTTGATAGTTCAGGCGACAAATGTATTCAAGAAGACGAGTTTGTTAGAATTTTAACACAATGGCTCAAGGAGGCAAGAAAATCGCTCTCTAAGAACGATTATAATCCTCTTCATTTCTTCAAAAAATCTCAAGAGGTAAGAGCCTTAATTACATGTGAATGCCATTTCAGAATTTGAATATCATGTAAATGAATTATTAATCATCTTGTGTTTATATAGGTTTCAGATGAAGAGCAACAACAACCTTTGATACCCAAGACGAAAAACCCTAATGATCAGGGTTTGATTTCGGAATACTTGAAGGCTTTGGCTATGATAATATTTGGGACTTTCGTGACGGCTCTCGTTGCACTTCCACTCATAATGAATGTTTCGGGTTTTGCTACTGATGCGAATATCCCTTCCTTCCTTATCCCATACGTTATAATACCGTGCGCCATAAACATACCACGTTTATTATCAACGATTAATTCAGCAAGCCAAAAGACTCAACGTGCCGCATCTTTAACTCTTTCTCAGGTATCTCATCTATTCATCCATCCACTTATTAGATTCTTGTTAATGCTATATAATATATTTACTCTTAAATCAATTCTTGTCCCATTACACATTTATTTCAACTTTCAAGTTTTATGTTTCTCTAGTTATTGATTTTATCTTTTTGCAGATCTATTCAGGGGTGTTCATGAGCAATATGAGTAGCTTGACAACATTTTTGTTAACGGTGTTTATAAGGGATTTGCCATGGGACGTGTCGGCTGAGGTTCTAGTTGTTTTGGTCATTTGTGGAGTGATGGGAGTTTTCACAAGTATGAGGACAGTTTTTCCACTTTGGACAGGGTACGCGGGTTATGTGTTATACCCTACAACGCTACTCATGTTGTATCTTCTTACCGCGGTTTGGGGTTGGTCATAAGCTAGATTAGTTAGCTATATCCCGCACTACACTTTATGAATCAGGTTCTACTAGATGTGTTGTT
This sequence comes from Bidens hawaiensis, assembly GCF_021521415.1. Classification (NCBI taxonomy): domain Eukaryota; kingdom Viridiplantae; phylum Streptophyta; class Magnoliopsida; order Asterales; family Asteraceae; genus Bidens; species Bidens hawaiensis. Next base: position 174,447 of record NW_027496169.1, read on the forward strand.
TGTCTATATTCAAAATTTTTGGTTATGTTGCATATTACAACAAGTATTCTTTCATGTGTATTATAAAATTTTATTTTCATATCATGTATGTACATTAGTATATCAAGTGACTGATTCTTGGTGTTTATCATTGTAACTGTTGCTATGTTAAGCAATTTTCCATTGTCCTTTTTAACAAATTTTAAGGTGTTTATGATAACTGGGTTCGTTTTCTTCGCCATTTTAAGGTGTTTTATCTTAAGATAAAACTATCTGTTATTAGAAAATGCGGATCAACTAATAAACATCGTACAACAACTTTAATATTATTGTCCCATTCTTTTTTGAATTACATTTCGAAATTATTTTTATGTTTTTATTTCTTTTTTTATCATTTCTAATATATGTTCTCTTTAACTTTTACAAAATTATTTAACTTGTTTGCTTATTTATTCATCAACATTTCAATACTCATTCAACTTTTTTCTTCTCTCATTAATCTTCCCCTATATTGTGTACGTATTAAGATAAATGTTTTTAAGATATTTCACAACCACGAAAATTATTTTATTTTATTTTATTTTGAATCAACCATTGTCACCTTTCAACAATTTGTTTCCCTTTGGATTCTAGTACAACAATATGTTTAAATCAACCCTTCATAGTTCATACACTCACAAAGAATCTTATCCACCAAACCAAACATTTTCAAGATTAAATCCAAACGTGCTTTTATCAAACCATAAAGGATGATGAAAACATGCTTTTTGTTTGCGATTTTAATCGGGTTTTGTGGGAAAACAGAAGGCGCAACCGTGACATGTGAACTAGAATACGGGTTCTTGCCGTGCACAAGTGGTGTTTGGGGAAGACTGTTCTTGGTTGTGGTTTTCCAATACTTGATGTCTATAGGTCAAAGTTATATTTCGAAGGGGTCAGATAAATTTTTCAGTCTTATCGGACCGGGTATATTTGGAGCCAGTTTGTTCCATATTCTTGCAAACTTTCCTACTTTATACATTGTTCTTGGTAAGCTTCATTTCTTCTCATTTTCACACTTTTTTCTTGTGTTAGAAAATTTCTCCATTAACTTGCATTCTAACATAAACATTAAATATCATATATTTATTTTGCCATATTTAGAAAGTTAAAAAATATATGTGTAAAGAGATATTTTTGGAAAGAAAAAATGTTAAACATATTTACTTGGAAATATACGGAGAACAGTACTCAAAAGTTAAAGTCAACATATTCATACCAATATTTTCAACACTTTATGACGTTTGCAACACTATTTGTATTTTCAATACTTTATTTTGTATACATTAATTTACAAACAAAATGTTTATTTGATATAAAAAGTTAATTAAACTTTTACAAATAACTTGAATTGATATAAAAAATCATAATTTAAATATGAAAATATATGTGAAAAGAGGCGATGACGTAGAAATGTAAGAATTTGTTAGGATATTTTAGGGGTAGGCAGAAAATGAGTGATTTTAAAGAATTCATGAAAAAACATGTGTTAGCTGACTAGACGTGTTTGTAATTGCATTTAGTTTGTCATCAATGATGGTCTTATAAACAAGTTAGCTTCACTATAACTTTTATGCCTTTGCTAGCTAGCATGCATATCAATTGAGATACATTTATGTAGACAAGGAAAACTTGCCTAGAAAACTAATATTGACAAAAAATAGCATAGCTGTGATATTATATGTATAGAATGTCCAATATAAATATCATAATAGTTTCAGGTATTGGTTATATTTGATTTAACGGATAAGGGCATAATATGTTTGGTGATAAATTTGCAGAATCAAATTTATCAAGTGACGACGCGGGTGCAGCTTCTAGTGCTCTAATGGGAATGAGTATCCTAGCAGGATCAGCAGTCATGAGTGTAACATTGATTTGGCCCTCGGTAATAGCTTTCGGAAGCTATGATCTTGAAGAACAGCCACAATTTCTAGAAGAACAGCCGCAATTTCTAGCCAGATTAACAAGTACTTGATTAATATACAACAATGCATAGAGTCAGTGGCGGACCCAGGATATTTTGCCAATGGGGTCCCATATTTTCGGTGTTCAAATTTTTCGGGTCGGTCGTTGTTCAGGTCGGGTCGAGGCGAAGAACATAATAAAAAACAATATCATAATAAAACTTTCTTTTCAATCATCACTACCTGAACGGGTCAAAATGGGTCGGGTTGACACATAAACACTTTGTTTTCCCTTTCTTAAACATTTTTGAGATAGAACCTAGATCCACCCTTTCATAAGCATGTGTTGAAAACCATTAACTTAAACCAGTGAAAAATAAAACTGATATTTTAAAGTGTTTGAATGTTTCTAAAGAAAACCATGCATAAAGTTGAAAACAATGATATGTATTTTAGAGGTGTTTGAATGTTTCCAAAGTTATCATTGCAACATTAGCAATCAAATGATTGATTAACACTAAAAATTAACACAAAAAACCAAAAACTGAGCCTTGTAAGACTTGAACCCATGACCTTTCAAAGATAAAACAAGGGACTTTTCACCAGACCACATCAACATTAATAGTATGGGTTCCAAGTATTAAATCTTATGGGGTCCTCAAAAAATTTAATATACCGCTTCTAATAAATTTTTAAAAAACATTGGTGTCCCGGGACCCCGATCCACACTATGTGGGTCCGCCCCTGCATAGAGTACATGGATATATAATGTTATATGTTCTTTCTATTATTTATTTTTTCAGCTTATGGTGTTACAACCGATCGTGAGACAAGCTACACTGCAAGACTCATGCTTGCGTCGATGATCCCATTTCTTATTCTCCAACTCCCAAAAATCATCCATTCGACTTCAGTAACTCGAGTGTTAGTTTTAATAACACTCATTATAACATTGAGTTTCTTCTTTGCGTACGTAGTGTATCAGGTTAGTCTTTTCTTCATCAACATATTAATATATAAGTTTTATATCTAAGTACTAAGTAAAGCTAGCTAATTGATTTCGATTTCCACGTGTAGATCTTCCAACCATGGATCCAAAACCGAAGATTCGACTATGTGAGACAAAAATATGTCAAGAACAAACTACTAAAACTTCTTTCTCTAAACGGAAAAGCAAATGTGCGGCTTATCAAATAGTTAGTACTTGCCTTGATTTCTTCTCTTTCTTAGGAACCGAAAATCTTGTGATTGAGTGAAAATCTGATGTGCAGCCTTTACAAGAAACTCGACAATAACCACGATGGTAAAGTGACCAAGGCTGAGTTGAAAACTTTACTTGTGGGAATTCAAGTGCAAACAAACGGCGAACTAAGCCAAGGTTTTTCGGATAGAATCATGGATCAACTTGACTTTACAGGAGATGAATTTATTCAAGAGGAAGAGTTTGTTAGAGTACTTACAAAGTGGCTATATGATGCAAGAAAATCAGTCGCTAAGAATGATTATAACCACCTTAGGTTTTTCACCAAACCTCAAGAGGTAGGCTTTTATTTTGTTTACCCTGATAAGTCATATAAATAGAAAGACTAAAGAATCAATTAGTCCATTAAGGAACATTTCCACAAAAATAAATCAATCCTATAAAGAAAATTTATCATTGGGTGCTGCTAAACATACCCCCCTATTCCATTTTTACTAAATATACTCCCCCCTGAACTTATTACATAAATTACAATTAGCTCTTAACATTATTTATATATATATTAGTCTTTACAAAATTACTTTCATTTGATAACCTCCATTAAGGAACATTTCCACAAAAATAAATCAATCCCATAATGAAAATTTATCATTGGGTGCTGCTAAACATACCCCCTTACTCCATTTTTACTAAATATACTCCCCCCTGAACTTATTACATAAATTACAATTAACTCTTAACATTATTTATATACATATTAGTCCCTACAACATTACTTTCATTTGATAACCTCCATTACATATATCAAATTAAAAACTATCAGTATTACTATTAATTTATTTTTTTAATATTAATATTTTTAATATTAATATTATAAATATTTATAATATCTTTTTTTAATTTTAATAGTATATATATTTATAATATCCTTATTTTACCATTTTATCTTTTACAAAATAAACCAAAACCCTAAACCCTAAACCCGAAACCAAACCCTAAACCCTAAACTCGAAACCGAACCCTAAACCCTAAAACCGAAACCCTAAACCCGAAACCCGAAACCGAACCCTAAACCCTAAACCCGAAACCGAACCCTAAACCCGAAACCCGAAACCGAACCCTAAACCCTAAACCCTAAAACCGAAACCCAAAACCCAAAACTCGAAATCATAAAAAGAAAACGCAAATTGTAAAAAAAAAATATTAAATCCTTACTTTTATGCTAATTTGGTAATTATATGATTTTAAGTGTTAATATGAAAATTGGTTTTTCCAAGGGAGGGGGGGGGGTATGACAAGCAACCAGGGGGTACATTTAGCCTAACCCTTTATCATTTAGCCTAACAAGAAAGTTTTAAAAGCCGTTCCAATAAAGAAACCTTGCTATTGCCAGCATTTCTCCGGGTAGATAAGTCAGGGGGTTTTATGAGCAGTTTCCTCCTAGAATGGTTGGGCGCCATGCTTGAGCATTAAACATAAATGGAGGGTTGTAACTAGGATTGTTCAAAGGGTAGGACCCGACCCTTTTACCTAATATCTGACCCGGACCCTTTTAGAAAGAAACGTAGATCCGAAACCCTACTCTCTAAACAATAAAAAGGGTCAGGTATAAATAAGGGTTTCAAGAGTCCAACCTTTTACCTCTTAAAACATTAATCACATCTTTTTTTCTACATTTACTAGTTGCATATATATGACATATCTTATATATTAGTTTATCATATGAATCATAAAACTATATTTTCATTTAATAACATAGTAAAGTCTAACTTCGTACGTTTATCAACCATTTGAACTGTTACAAATAAAATTCACATTCATGAATTACATGTAGAGAACAATTCAATGGCTCTCATATATCTGTTTCCAGTTAGTAGTATGGCCAATTATTTTTTATTTTTCTTAGTAGTTAGGAAACTGCGGGTGAATCATATTTGACATATAAATCTCTCCTAATTTCAGATGAATCACGAATCTGATGTATATCTAGAAACTAGTAAACGGGTCAAAGGGTCAGACCTTTGAAACCGGTTTACCCTTTAAGATGAAATTTAAAGACCCTTAACCCGACCCTTTTTATATACCATGGTCTAATTAAGGGTTTTGTGAGTCGAATAACCGGGTTTTAAGGGTTCAACCCTTATCTTACTCACCCCTAGTTGTAACTAATATATGGGCTATGAAGAAGCATATCATTGAAATTAATATTTGTTAGTACTCTTATCAATTGAACCATAATATACCATACAATATAGATTCTCAAATTGGGCCCGGACTTGGGCCAACTGATATTACAATCCGCAACAAATCTATCAATGATTTATTTTAAGCCTTTCATATAACTTAAAACGAGGGCTGGAAATAATGTAGGCAAATATTTGCAAATGCTACACATCGGGTAATTAAGTAGTAAAGTGACCATTTTAAGTATTTATGTAGGATAAAGACGAAGAACAACAAGAGCCTTTGATACGTAAGAAGACACGATGAAGAGGTAGGTCCCAGCAGAGCCCAGTTGGACCCGCAAGACTCACCTTGAAGAGGGACGTCTGCGCAAGGACCAACTGGTTCCGCAGGACCCACCATGCTCAGAGATGAAGACCTTACGCGCAGTACGCCAGCTGTTCCCGCAGGGAAAGCCTCCTAATGGTGAAGTACCCCGCCTGTCCCCGCAGCTGCGGATACAAGCCATCAGGGAAGGCTACCCGCACTAATAGCAAGGCTACACGCACAAGGCACTAACTCTCAATAATTCAGTGTCACCTGAAAGAATGAGCAAGGCGGGAATACTCCCGCCCAAATGAGCCAGTCCGTATGCTTCTGGAAGATCTTTTGTACTATACCTGCCAAGGTATGGACAAAATAGATAAGATCTGACCAAAGCAGCCCATGAACCAATCACAGGGTGACAGCTCACCGACAACAGTACGAGGAGCATGCTCTAGTACTGTTTGTCACTATTAGCCGCTGCCTACTCACCAACCCTTGTCGTGGCACGCACATAGCCTGCAGTTGGTGGAAAGGAAACAGTACACAGCCGGCCTTGTCACTATCAGCCGCTGCCTACCCACCAACCAGCATGGCACGTGCGTAGCCCATAGTTGGTAGAACAGGAATATTATACAGCTGGCTGTACCTGCTTGGAAACCTACCTTCGGCTATAAATACTCCAACACCTTGGAACGGTATCATCATCTTGTATTTTGCCTTCACTAGCTATTTCTCTCAATATACACTTATATTCAGAGCAATCTAGTCTGATTCTCACGCCGGAGGGTGGTCACAAGGAGGAACCCCCCCCCCCCCCTTCTCAGTGACGAGCTCACAGTGTCTGTTTTGCAGGTCATCTGAAGAACATCCTTCTTTGCCGGACCTAACCCTCGTGGGAAACATTACTTAACCCCCAGATTATCCATAATCTACTCGGGGTCAATTAGTGTTTATTCATTGGCGCCATCCGTGCATAAAAGCTAGAACTAATTCAGTTTTTTCAAAACTTCTGAAAAAATGGTTAACGTTACTCCGGTTCCAAGGCCAGTAAGTGACCAAGAAACCCCGGTAACCACAACCCCAGCTACTGGGGGGAACACCGGCGGTTACACAAATTTTACGAACACTACCCCGGTTACCCAAGCCGGGGCAAGTGGAGTAAACAATATTTCACTGGGGTTCACTGATGCCCAGTTGGAGAAACAGACGAGGCTCCCTCGCCAAACACTCGATCAAGTTAAGGCGTGGGCCGAAGCACGTCAGAAGGAATTCCAAGCTGAGTTGGATGAACGCTTGCGTTCACTCCAACAGGCTGACGAATTCGGAAGCACTCGACAACAGCTCAACATGAACAGTGAGTGCGAGTACTCGGACGATGATCGGGAGGAATCCGACACTGACGCGAACCCTCGCCATAGGGCGAAAGGGAAGCGTAAAGAAACGGACTTCCAACCAAGAAGGAATTTCGGAGAAACCTTCAAACCAAGGAACGCGGGGGGAAACCCACGCGACTTCTCCAAAACCTTTAGACCAACTGCTGCAAATGCGGGAACATCCAAGTTTGAAAGGGACATTGCGGAAGCAATCGCCCCGAGAAGTGCCAAACAGATGTCCAACATCGGCACTTATGATGGTCTATCCGACCCAGACGATCACTTGAACAGATTCATAGCGGGGGCAACCGTCAGTAACTGGACGGAACCCACGTGGTGTTATATGTTCCAGATGACGCTGGTTGGAGCGGCCAGGGCGTGGTTTGATCGTTTACCGGTCCACTACATCTATGATTGGGCGGACTTTCAACACAAGTTCAGCCAACACTTCAGTCAACAGAGGAAATATACTGAAGAGCAGTGGACGATCCTCAACTGCGTGAGAGAGGAAGATGAATCTTTACTAGACTTCATCACTCGCTTCAACTCCAAAAAGCTGAGTCTGGGCAACATAAGTGAAGATCTTGTTCGCGCCGCTTTCATCCAGGGCGCCGAATACCCAGAGCTTATCCGCACGTTGACGGGTAAGGACGGCATGCCATCCACATGGGATGCCATCATGACGGCGGCCAAGCGCTTTGCCGAGACGGAGAAGCAACTGGGTAGGGATCTTCCCCAGAGTACACACCTCTACACGCAGAGGACCAGAGAAAACAATGTTCGGATCGCCCGGCAGAACAAAAAGAGGAAGCTAGGTATTTGGCAGTCAAGGGTAAACTTTGACACCTCATCCAGCTCTCGCCCTCTTGTTGGCGGAAGGGATAACACGCACCCTTCAAGCCGAAAACACCGGTGGACGCCACTCACCAAAAGCGTCACGGAGATATTTGCCACCGAAAAACTCCCATGGCCAAATGCTCCAATGATCCGGCAGCGACCTAATGCGGATCAGAGCAAATCCTGTGACTTCCACGGGACAAAGGGTCACAATATAGAGGAGTGCACATCCTTGAAGGATATTGTTGAAACATTCGTCAAGGATGGAAGACTTGCACACCTTGTGGCATCAATCAAGAATGGAGGAAGGAATGATAACCGGTATAAAGGCAACGGACGAAAGCCCGTTGACATCAGCATCCACATGGTTCATGGCAACATCAGAGGAAGAAAAAGACGAACGACAGAACCATGCTAATGGAAGGAAGCTGAGGTGCGCTTCCCGCGAGTGCCAGGAGGACCCAACAAGGAAGGCCCTATCATCATCAAAAGCCAGCTGGGGCATTACATAACTTCCCGCACTCTTGCTGACAACGGCGCCTCGTCAACGGTTATGTACAGGCAGTTCTTCGACAAGCTAGACGACGAAGACAAAGAACGCCTGGAAACGGTTTACGCCTCAATGGAAGGGTTCGAAGGCAGCACAAACACCCCCCTGGGTATCCTATCTTTCCCCGTCATTCTCACGGACGGGAAATACTCCCGCACAGAAGACGTGGACTTCGTCGTAATGAGGAAGCCACATCACACATACGACATTCTCTTCGGGAGAGACGGGATGGCAAGATTCAACGCCGTGGTATCTTCAGTCCACGGCATGATGGGATGGTCAACTGCTGAGGGTGTAGCGATGATCACCGGTATCCCCCAGGTATGCATCGCATCCGTCTCATCTAAACCCAAACCAAAGATGGCTAAACCAACCATCACCGAACCAGAAAAATGGGCCCTCAATGGCAAATACCCTGACCAGGCTGTTACAATTGGCCCAACAATAACTGATCCTACGCGCACCTTACTCAAACGCTTACTACAAGGAAACGCTGACATCTTCGCGTGGACACCAGCTGACATGACTGGTGTACCTCGAAGTAAATCAGAGCATAAGCTCAAGTGTGACCCGGCTTTTACGCCAGTCATACAAAAGCGCAGAGTAATGGGGGCGGAACAGGCTAACGCGTGTAGAACTCAAGTCAAGGAACTCCTTGACGCGGGCATCGTACGCGTTAGTAGATATCAAACATGGGTTGCAAATCCCGTTATGGTACCGAAGGCTAACAAACAATGGCGCATGTGTATAGATTTCAAAGATTTAAACAAAGCATGCCCCAAAGATTGTTACCCGTTACCCGAAATTGACCTCAAAGTGGATTCATTAGCACCGTTTCGCCTTAAATGCTTCCTTGACGCATATAAGGGGTACCATCAAATCCACATGGCTGTAGATGATCAGGACAAAACCGCATTTCAGACGCCCGATGGCACATTTTGTTATCAAATGATGTCATTCGGACTTAAGAATGCAGGGTCCACATACCAACGCCTGATGGATAAAGAGTTTCATGCCCAAATTGGGAGAAACTTGGAAGTCTACATGGATGATTTGGTCCTCAAAAGCCCTGAGCCAGAAGCGATGTTGAAAGACATCGAAGAAACTTTCAACACGCTCAGAAAGATAAACATGAAGCTCAACCCGAGCAAGTGTTCCTTTGGGATGGAAGAAGGGAAGTTCTTGGGAGTCATTGTTACTAAAGATGGCTTCAGAGCGAACCCTGAAAAGGTCGAAGCCATTATCAAAATTGAATCACCTACTACCATCAAGCAAGCCCAGACACTGAATGGACGCCTAGTCGCACTTAACCGCTTTTTGTCAAACCATGCGGATAGGTCGTTCCCATTCGTGTCAACATTGAGAAACTGTTTAAAGAAAATGCACTTCAGCTGGACACCAGAAGCGGAAGCAGCTTTTCAGGAAATTCGGTCACGCTTGATCGAACTCCCAACTCTCACAGCACCAGAAGCGGGGGAGGAATTAATCATATATCTTTCTGCCACAGATAGAGCAACCGGGGCAGTCCTGCTAGTAGAGCGAAAAGGTATCCAGATGCCTATTTACTATGTTAGCCGTGTCCTAACAGACGTAGAAACCCGGTACTCCACCCTGGAAAAACTAGTCTTAGCACTTGTACAGGCTTCACGCAGGCTAAGACGATATTTCCAAGGTCACCCAATCACCATTCTCACCAACTTCAAACTTGCAAACGTTCTAGGCAAACCCGAGTTATCGGGACGTCTAGCCAAATGGGCAATTGAGTTGGGGGAATATGCGATAAAGTACAAGCCAAGACCAGCCATAAAAGGCCAGGTCATGGCCGACTTTATAGCAGAAGTCCCCGCTTCGTGGGAGAAAGAGTGCCAGGAGGAGGCTCAACCCTCCCCAGCACAGGACATCAATGATGTCTGGCGACTCTACACCGATGGAGCAGCCAGCAACGAGGGTTCAGGCGCAGGGTTGAAACTAACCAACCCAACAGGCCAAGAATACACTTACGCTATTCGACTGGATTTTCCAAGTACGAATAACGAAGCCGAGTATGAAGCATTCTTGGCCGGGCTGAGAATTGCGCGTAAAATGGGAGTGAAAAACTTGGAAGCCCACGTGGATTCTATGTTAGTAGCCAACCAAATAAACGGAACGTACACGGCCGTGAACGACACAATGGCCCTGTACCTCGCACAAGCAAAAACCCTTATGCGCGATTTTAATGATAGTAAAGTCATACACGTCAAGTGTAGCGAAAACAAATCTGCGGATGCGTTAAGCAAGCTTGCATCATTAGCCTTCACCCATTTGGGAAAGGACATCCGCATCGAACTCCTTGAAGCACCATCAGTCCCGCACAAGGAAATTTGTGTCATCCAAACCGGCACAGAAACGTGGATGACACCGATAATAAATTATCTTGCAGCGGGTATACTACCAGAGTCAAAAACACAGGCAACAAAAATACGTTGTAAAGCATTAAACTATCAACTCATCGATGACATCCTTTACAGACGTAACTTTCTTGGCCCACTCTTAAGATGCGTGGACAACCAAGATGCTGACTACCTCCTAAGGGAAGTACACGAAGGCATCTGTGGAGTACACGCAGGTCCACGCGCTGTTGTAGCTAAGTTAAACAACGCGGGGTACTTTTGGCCGGGGATGCATACGGATGCGCTGGCATACATCAGAAAGTGTAGGTCTTGCCAGCTCTACGCACCCAACACGCATCGCCCGAAGAATGAACTTGTTCCAGTCACCTCTTCATGGCCATTTCAGAAGTGGGCCATCGATGTGACAGGCCCATTTCCTACAGCAGCAGGAAACGTTCAGTTCCTAGTGGTAGCCATCGACTACTTCACCAAGTGGATAGAAGCAAAACCCTTAGCCCAAACAACCGCAAAACATATTAAAAAATTTATTTGGGATTTATTATTTGTCGTTTTGGACTTCCACAGACTTTGGTGAGTGATAACGGCACCAACTTTGCTGACAAGAAGCTACAAAAGTGGCTGGAAGAACTTCAAATCACCCACACCTTTACCTCAGTGGCACACCCGCAAGGTAACGGTGAGGTGGAAAGAGCAAATAAAAGCATCGTCGAAGGCATAAAGAAAAGACTCCTGGAACACAGATCCGGCTGGGTAGACGAAGTTCCACACGTCCTTTGGGCAAACAGAACGCTGAAAAAGGCAGTACGGGAGAAACCCCGTTCAGCCTCACTTATGGCACTGAAGCCATGGTCCCAGTCGAAATTGGTTTGCCCTCACCAAGGGTCTTGATTCAGCCAGAAGGACAATGATGCGGAAAGACGGTTAGCCTTTATGCTAACCGAGGAACGCAGAGACTTAGCCGCAGCGCGTGAAGAAAAATACAAGCGACAAATGCAAAAGTACTACAACACGCGGGTAAAACTCTGCAACTTCAATGTAGGAGACTACATATTGCGTAACAACGAGGCTTCAAACCAAGAGCGCCCAGGAAAACTGGCACCGGTCTGGGAAGGACCGTACATTATCAAAGAAGTTTTGGGAAAAGGCGCATACCGGCTCGAAAGGCTCGATGGCACTCCTATCCCAAGAACATGGAATGGAGCTCAATTACGCAAATGTTACATGTAGATCAATTCCAAACTTGTAAAGAAAAGGCCTAGAGCCACTTCTAATGGAAATGATTCTCCTTTATCACATTGTGTTGATAGCCTTACCTTTATACTTATGAACTTCACACACTGATATGCCGGTGTTCACCGCATAAATATGGGAAGAAGTAAGTCGTTGCGTGTGGAAGGCGGCAAAACCCGCATAAACACATAAAACGGTAAAAATTTCTAAGGAAAACCTTCACGCAGGTCAGCTATAGGTGAAGTTTGGTCATCCCAATAAATGAAAGTGACGGTCCTACCCGCACAATCATGATAGAGGAAACTGAACATTGACCTATTGGCAACCGCGCGTCGAAAGGTTAACTTATTCAAAACACTTAGAAAATTTCAAAGGAAAAGATGAGGAAAACTTCCACGCAGGTCAGATATAGGTAAAGTTTAGCCATCCTACTAAGTGAAAGTGACGGTCTTATCCGCACAATCACGAAAGAGGAAGCAAAACATTAACTTATTATCTGCCACGTTGAAAAGTTAAATTATCTAAGTACTCAAGAAATTGCTAAGTTAAAACAAAATATGCGCGAAATAAACAAGGCAAGGCATTAACAAATAATTTTTATTCCATCAACATTCAAACATTACAAGAATTGCTGGGTACATACCCGCATACAAGATTAGAAGTCTACAAACATAAAAATCTACTCTAATGGTGGAAAGGGATCTAAAGTATCAAGCTTCAGGACCACTCCCACTTGGACCCGCACCATCAGTAGAGTGTGGCGGTTCAAGGATAGCTTTGAGGATAGCTAGCCCATCAGCAGTAGCAGCAATCTCGTTTACCTTCTCCACCACCGGATGCGGGAAGGCGGCATACTGATTCACTGCTTGGTCATACGCAGCTTCAGTATCCACATTGTAAAGAGGGAAGTTGGAAGGCGGAATGCCTTGTTCAACAAACCCTAGACCAAGCAGGAAGCCAGCCTTTTCCCCATCCTCATGAGAAGCGTTGAGGGCTGTGCTCATCGCATCGTCATATGATGTGTTCGTGAACACCCCGATGCACAACCTAAAAAACAGAAGTATATCAAAAACTCTTCTAAGGAAAAGCGTAAAGAAATTGTGAACCTGCGCATACCTGTGACAATCGTCAATTTCGGGTTAACTCCGTTAACTCAACTCCGTCAAGTCAAACTTAAGATCACTGAATCTATAACACACACTTCATTACATTTAAACTAGGGTTTAAATGACGCTTAACACTTACTACATGTGTAGTCTTTCGGGATTTGCACCGAAACGCAAACGAGTTGACGCAAACGATTGATAAATAAACGAAAAAACGTCAAAACAGTAATTATGTGATAATTATGTGTTAGACTTATGTGTTATGTGATAACATGGTTATAAACGTTAACTCAAGATGAAAACAAGTTAGTTAGGCTAGAAAAGTAATACTTAGAAGTGGAGGGACTTGAGTGTAACTTGAGTGTTTATAAATAGATCCTTAACCTTAACCCTAACTAATATTCTTCTTTCCCACAAGTTCCGATCGCAAACCCATACCCCTCCCTCACGGCTGCCGTCCATCAATACACACACATACAACATCAAATCAAGTGTTTGATTGAAGAACTAGGTGCTAGGAAGGTATAATTGATCATCATATACATCTTTACTACTTGATTTTGATGTTTGTTGGGTTAATAACAAACCCTAGCTGGCCGATTTCATGAGTGCATATAGTTAATATGATTGTTGTTATTTGGATGATGATTTGATAACTAGATTGAATCTTGTTGCATGTTGATTGTTGTGTCTTTGATTTGAATTCAAACACAAACCCTAATCAAGTATGTAATATGTAATTGATGTGCATGGATGGTGTTTATGGAGTCTAGAGGGTCATATGAATGCATGATAGTTCATAGGTTGTTAATATATTGAGTTTGGATGCAAATAGTTAATTGATGTGCATGGATGGTGTTTATGGAGTCTAGAGGGTCATATGAATGCATGATAGTTCATAGGTTGTTAATATATTGAGTTTGGATGCAAACAGTTTCTGGACAGAATGTGTATTTGATGTTTAAGTGACTGTAACGAAGTATAAACATGAAAATTGGTTGAGATTGTTGGTACTACAGTAAACTAGGCTGAGTCTAGTTTCTAAAGAATATAAACTTGTAATTTTTGGACAAGTAGAAGTTAACTTTTATGATTTTACAAAAACTTGTGCAAAGCTGAGCTGTTAGACCTGCTGTTAGGTTATGTTGTAAATGTTATATCTCATGAACTACTAGACCAATTGGGTTGGTTCCACTTCTGGAAGTTGACTTATTGAGTTAGGAACCTAACCCAAGTGGTCTTGCATTTATTGGATTTTTCGTTTAACGGGAATTGCAAATAACATTCTGTTGTGCATGAATTTGATTGTTATGAGTTTGCTGTAATGATTTGATGATTGTGAGAAAACTATGAGGAATAAAAATGTAATAAAATATTTTCTGGAAACCTAATACGTATGTGCTTCTGTGATGATTTTTGGTAAATTAATTGAGATGCTATGATCGGTGAAATAGTACAATCTTTCTAGTAGGATTTCTGTCTCGGTGAAACTAGCTGCTGAGTTTTGTGAAAATGCATGAAATATGATACTTGCTAATTTATTATCGTGTTTTGACCAAATTGCCCTTGAGGGGAATGATTGCAAGATAATTGTCGTGTTTTGACTAAAATGCCCTTGCGGGGAATAACTGCTAATTGATTGTCATAATTTGACCAAAATGCCCTTATGGGGAATAATGGCTAGTTAATTGTTATTTGTTGACCAAAATGCCCTTACGGGGAATAATTGCTAGTAACGTACGTTATGAATACATGACACGTATATGATTGCTTACAAATGTGATGTGTCACAAAAACACTTGTTAAAGTCACACACGATTCACAAACGAAACACGAAACATGTTATGTGCATAGGTATTATGTGCCGGGTCTAGAGACTCGATAATATTCCGACACTTAGAAAAATCTCTTTGTTGTTTTAGAACGTTAGAGAGAGTTTTTCGGTGACGCGCATCTTGGTGAATTATTTTGGGAAATTCTTCGCAAACAGTGAGTTTCACTTTCCCCTCTTTAAACTGTTTTCAAACGTTTTTCACTTGGGGGAGATAACATACTCCACAACGCATTTGAGATTTTGTTATAAATTATATATCACTTGTAAAGGCTAAGTGGAAAACGAAATATTTGAAGTCCTACACATCGAACCGGTTAATATTTAGAATAGCGAGTCACTGTTGAGTAGTACTACTGGGTTTGACAAACCCCACCCAACGCTAAACTCGACTGGAGGTCGAGCGGGTGTAATTTTGGCTAACACGTACCATGGTCTGGAGGACCTGGTGACAAGGCACTTACTAAACGAGTCAGCTTCGGTGTCGAACACTTAGTAATACTTGTTGTATAGACTAGCTACCTATCGATATATAATTTGACATAACACTATCTGGTAACGCAAAACGCCGTAACGTTGTTACGCAAAACGCTTAACGCAAAACGCTGTAACGCTGTAACGCTGAACGCAAACGCTAAACGATTTATTTTTTATATAACTTGTGAACTCACCAACATTGTGTTGACACTTTTAGTATGTTATTCTCAGGTAGCCGAGGCGGGCGCGCGGTTTAGGAACATGCATTGATTGAAAACGCTTTTGTCCTGCAAACTTATTTTTTTACGGTTATCTTTGGTTTTAAGTCGTCCTGCGTGACGCAACTTTTGATTAAAGGTTTTTACGCTTCCGCATTTAATTACTCGTAAACGTTTTCATGGTTTTGAAACTTTATTTTATGGTTTGATTATAACTGATGATTCCGATCCTGCCAGTTCACACCCTCTGACGGCAAAACTCCGTTAGTGGATTTTGAGGGTGTGACAGATTGGTATCAGAGCCATTTGTTATAGCGAACTAGAAGCTGCATGCATACTAGACTATAACCGCAACGACCCATTAGTTATAATGATACGCACTGCATAGGTTTGTGTAGTCTTGTAATCTTATCTCTTTACCTCTTTCACTCATACGCGCGCGCATACACGGCTTACCTGTAGGAATGTCGACGCCACCCTCATCATCATCCGATTCGATGACGCATGCTCACGGGAAGGAACCGCAGTTACCTACCGCCTCACCACCCCGAGTAGTCCCGGAACTCGAAGCTCCCGCACCGAAGAGGTACCGCCTATCCGGAGGCATTTACGAAAACGACGTTAACTGGGATTGGTACCCTAACATGATCAGACGTATGGTCTATCGCGAACAAGTTCCCCCGTTGCCTCACCCGAACCACCCTGCTTATCCCAACACCCTACCACCCATAACCGAACCTGTAGAGAGAGTTCTCGCAGCTGTTGTTTCATGCTTGGAGCGTGACGTGGGTTACATGCGCTATACGAGGGAGAACGTTTCCAGAATGTTAAAAGACGGAACCGAGACTAAGGAGGAGATTGCCCGTATGGCAGCGGCAATGAAAGAAATGCAAGAGACTAGTGATCAACAGATGAAGGTTATGATGAAGATGCAAGCTGAGATGATAGACTTGAAAGAGCAACTCCAAGAAGCAAGGACCCGAACCGAGATAGCTCTAGAGCGTTGCGATGTCTTACAAATGCAACTTGCTCAGAACGCAGCCGAACCTGAGGCAGAGCCTAAGGCCGAGCCTGGGGCAGAGCCTGAAGTGGAACCTGAAGAAGACCCCGAAGAGGAGCCTGAGGAAGATCCCGAGGAAGATCCCGAGGAGGAACCCGAAGAAGAACCTGAGGAAGAACCGGCTGAGGAAGAGGCACACTCAGAGGTGTCCTCGGATGACGACATCTAGTGATGATGACACTTAGATGGAGGGGTTGTCTCCATCCGAACTATTATTTTTTTCTATGATTTTAAGGATTGATTGGAAATACTTTGTAGCGAATACAATGGTTTTAATCATGAATTTTTATTTAGACTAATATGTGGTTGTGATGTGATGTTGTTTCTTATTTCTTTCTTACCTATCTTTTTATTACATGTATGGTGTGTTGTATATTAAAGAAAAATTCATATTTAACATTTTATACTGTGATTCTAGGAAATGGCTGGAAGAAACGCTGGACGAGGACGTGGTAACATCAGCTTGACTGCAGCTGAACTCCAAACTCTGCTGAACGACCATGTTGCGGCCGCTTTAGCCGCACACGTTCAGAATCAAGCTGGAGGTCCGAGTGGAACGTGTACCTTCAAGAACTATCTTGACTGCAAGCCCAGTACGTTTAAGGGCACTGAGGGAGCTATAGGCTTCCTGCGTTGGGCTGAGAAGGCTGAGTCGGCATTTGAGATGTGCAATTGTCCCCCCTGCCAGTAGGGTCAAATTCGCTGCTGGGACACTTGAGGATTCCGCCCTCACTTGGTGGAATTCGAACGTCCAGATCCTTGGATTGGAACTGGCAAATGCGATGAACTGGGAGGAGTTCAAAAATATGATGCGAGAGGAGTACTGTCCGAGAGAGGAGATTTCGAAGTTAGAGTCGGAATTTTGGTCACTGAAGATGGTGGGTTCGGAAATCGAAGCCTACACTACTCGTTCGCACAAGTTGGCTGTGATGTGTCCGCGGATGGTGGATCCGCCGAGCAAGAGGATCGAAATGTACATTGATGGGTTAGCAACGCAGATTCAGGGCATGGTAACAACTTCCAGACCAGCCACGATCCAACAAACGATCCGTTTAGCTCACAAACTGACGGATCAGGCTGTGACCCAAGGTGCGTTATCACCTAGGGGTTCGACCGTTAAAGCCCGTGACAACCAGAGTAACGACAATAACAGCAACAGCAACCCGAACAGCGGGAAGAGGAAGTTTGACAACACCAGATCTTCATCCTCGAACCTCCCACCGCAACAACACTACCGTAAGCCCGAATTCACTCGGAGCGTTAACACTCAGAATCACAACAACAACAATGGTAGCGGGCAGGTTTCGAGCGGATATGCTGGGAAATATCCAAAGTGCAACAGGTGCAACTATCATCATGTTGGCCAATGTGACTGTGCCAAGTGTCAGAGATGCCGAAAGATGGGTCACCAAGCGAAAAAATGTAGAGGAGACCTTGCGGCAAAGGGTGC